>NC_056434.1:1882031-2182031 GCF_018296145.1 Oncorhynchus tshawytscha
ATACCCTACTGTGTGAGTTATTATTGGTTACTTTATACCCTACTGTGTGAGTTAGGATTGGTTTCTTTATACCCTACTGTGTGAGATAGGATTGGTTTCTTTATACCCTACTGTGTGAGTTAGGATTGGTTTCTTTATACCCTACTGTGTGAGTTAGGATTGGTTTCTTTATACCCTACTGTGTGAGTTAGGATTGGTTTCTTTATACCCTACTGTGTGAGTTAGGATTGGTTACTTTATACCCTACTGTGTGAGTTAGGATTGGTTACTTTATACCCTACTGTGTGAGTTAGGGTTGGTTATTTTATACCCTACTGTGTGAGTTAGGATTGGTTACTTTATACCCTACTGTGTGAGTTAGGATTGGTTACTTTATACCCTACTGTGTGAGTTAGGATTGGTTACTTTATACCCTACTGTGTGAGTTAGGATTGGTTTCTTTATACCCTACTGTGTGAGTTAGGATTGGTTATTTTATACCCTACTGTGTGAGTTAGGATTGGTTACTTTATACCCTACTGTGTGAGTTAGGATTGGTTACTTTATACCCTACTGTGTGAGTTAGGATTGGTTTCTTTATACCCTACTGTGTGAGTTAGGATTGGTTACTTTTGGAACACTTTGACGGATGAACTTAACATATATGTAATAACCCTGTCATGACATCTTCTACTATCTCTCTCTCACATACAGACCACTGATCCCTTTGTCTGTCTGTCCGTCTCCTCCAGGCCTATGCTGACTCTGATGTGGACTTGTTGACCTGGGGAACCCCCATCACCACCCTGGCTCTGTTTACTATACTGATACACCTGGGCTTGGAGACCAAGACCTGGGTAAGAAGACACTCCTACGAATTTACTGATTGTCTAAATCAACTTATTTTCAAGTACTTTCAAAGCCTCAATTACAAAATATTGAATATGGGCTACTTTGTAAATCAATTAATTTGAAAACTAAATGAAGAGTTTTAGACATAGGCTTTTATTCAGCCTAAAAAAAAACTTTCTGAATTTCCAGTGAATCAGTCATTTGGAGTTGTTAATTCATAGATAGCCCTCGTTGGTTAGATTGAACCAGAAGACTGCAGCGTCAGTGACTGTATATCAGGCTGACAGTTGGTACTCCCTCCTTCACTCCCACGGTCCAGCTGGTGCGTTCTGTAAACTGTCTACACCGGGTCACTCTGCACCGCGTCACACTGCACCGCGTCACACTGCACCGCGTCACTCTGCACCGCGTCACACTGCACCGCGTCACACTGCACCGCGTCACTCTGCACCGCGTCACACTGCACCGCGTCACACTGCACCGCGTCACACTGCACCGCGTCACACTGCACCGCGTCACACTGCACCGCGTCACACTGCACCGCGTCACACTGCACCGCGTCACACTGCACCGCGTCACACTGAACCGCGTCACACTGCGTGCCGCTTTGAACCGATCCTAGGTAGGTGGATAGTCAGTCAGTGGTTTGGCGTCCTGTGTACTCATCTGGCTTTGAGTCTCTAATTCCGTTTGTTCCTCTCCCCTCTTCCTCCTCTTCCGTTCCTCTATTACTCCGCTTCCACCGCTCCCCTCATCTTCCCCCTCTCCCCTCGGCTTCTCCCTCCTCTCCTGTCTTCTCCCTCCTCTCCTGTCTTCTCCCTCCTCTCCTGTCTTCCCCCTCTCCCCTCGGCTTCTCCCTCCTCTCCTGTCTTCTCCCTCCTCCCCTCGGCTCCTCCCTCCTCTCCTGTCTTCCCCCTCTCCCCTCGGCTTCTCCCTCCTCTCCTGGCTTCTCCCTCCTCTCCTGGCTTCTCCCTCCTCTCCTGGCTTCTCCCTCCTCTCCTGGCTTCTCCCTCCTCTCCTGTCTTCTCCCTCCTCTCCTGTCTTCACCCTCCTCTCCTGTCTTCTCCCACCCTCCTCTCCTGTCTTCTCCCACCCTCCTCTCCTGTCTTCTCCCACCCTCCTCTCCTGTCTTCTCCCACCCTCCTCTCCTGTCTTCTCCCACCCTCCTCTCCTGTCTTCTCCCACCCTCCTCTCCTGTCTTCTCCCACCCTCCTCTCCTGTCTTTTCCCTCCCTCCCTCCTCTCCTGTCTTCTCCCTCCTCTTCCCTCCTCTCCCTGTTCTTCCTCCTCTCCCCTCTTTTTCCCTCCAGACGTGGATGAACTGGGTGTCCATCACCTTCAGTGTGGGTCTGTTCTTTACTGTGGCTCTGTGTTACAACGCTTCCTGTCCCACATGCTACTCCCCCTCCAACCCTTACTGGACCATGCAGAGACTGCTGAGGGAACCGCTCTTCTACCTGCTCTGTGTCATCACTCCTGTAGCTGCCCTGCTGCCCAGGTTAGTAAGGGGGAGGTGTGTGAGTGTGTATGAGAGCGAGAACGTGTGGGATGTGCATGTGCAGGTTGTTGTTTAAGAGTCCTCTGTTATTAATAACAGCCTTTCATGTTTATTCCAAGGAGCTGGTATTTCTATCGCAGTGCTCTGTCTGGTGTGTCTCTGTGTGTGTCAAATCAAATGTTATTTGTCACGTGCCAAATACAACAGGTGTAGTAGACCGTACAGTGAAATGCTGAATACAACAGGTGTAGTAGACCTTACAGTGAAATGCTGAATACAACAGGTGTAGTAGACCTCACAGTGAAATGCTGAATACAACAGGTGTAGTAGACCTTACAGTGAAATGCTGAATACAACAGGTGTAGTAGACCTTACAGTGAAATGATGAATACAACAGGTGTAGTAGACCTTACAGTGAAATTTTGAATACAACAGGTGTAGTAGACCTTACAGTGAAATGCTGAATACAACAGGTGTAGTAGACCTTACAGTGAAATGCTGAATACAACAGATGTAGACCTTACAGTGAAATGCTGAATACAACAGATCTAGACCTCACAGTGAAATGCTGAATACAACAGATGTCGTAGACCTTACAGTGAAATGCTGAATACAACAGATGTAGACCTCACAGTGAAATGCTGAATACAACAGGTGTAGTAGACCTTACAGTGAAATGCTGAATACAACAGGTGTAATAGACCTTACAGTGAAATGCTGAATACAACAGGTGTAGTAGACCTTACAGTGAAATGCTGAATACAACAGGTGTAGTAGACCTTACAGTGAAATGCTGAATACAACAGATGTAGACCTTACAGTGAAATGCTGAATACAACAGGTGTAGTAGACCTTACAGTGAAATGCTGAATACAACAGATGTAGACCTCACAGTGAAATGCTGAATACAACAGGTGTAGTAGACCTTACAGTGAAATGCTGAATGCAACAGGTGTAGTAGACCTTACAGTGAAATGCTGAATACAACAGGTGTAGTAGACCTTACAGTGAAATGCTGAATACAACAGATGTAGACCTTACAGTGAAATGCTGAATACAACAGGTGTAGTAGACCTTACAGTGAAATGCTGAATACAACAGGTGTAGTAGACCTCACAGTGAAATGCTAAATACAACAGGTGTAGTAGACCTCACAGTGAAATGCTGAATACAACAGGTGTAGTAGACCTTACAGTGAAATGCTGAATACAACAGGTGTAGTAGACCTTACAGTGAAATGCTGAATACAACAGGTGTAGTAGACCTCACAGTGAAATGCTGAATACAACAGGTGTAGTAGACCTTACAGTGAAATGCTGAATACAACAGATGTAGACCTTACAGTGAAATGCTGAATAGAACAGGTGTAGTAGACCTCACAGTGAAATGCTGAATACAACAGGTGTAGTAGACCTCACAGTGAAATGCTGAATACAACAGATGTAGACCTTACAGTGAAATGCTGAATACAACAGGTGTAGTAGACCTTACAGTGAAATGCTGAATAGAACAGGTGTAGTAGACCTTACAGTGAAATGCTGAATACAACAGGTGTAGTAGACCTTACAGTGAAATGCTGAATACAACAGATGTAGACCTTACAGTGAAATGCTGAATACAACAGGTGTAGTAGACCTCACAGTGAAATGCTGAATACAACAGGTGTAGTAGACCTTACAGTGAAATGCTGAATACAACAGATGTAGACCTTACAGTGAAATGCTGAATACAACAGGTGTAGTAGACCTTACAGTGAAATGCTGAATGCAACAGGTGTAGTAGACCTTACAGTGAAATGCTGAATACAACAGGTGTAATAGACCTTACAGTGAAATGCTGAATACAACAGGTGTAGTAGACCTTACAGTGAAATGCTGAATACAACAGGTGTAGTAGACCTTACAGTGAAATGCTGAATACAACAGGTGTAGTAGACCTCACAGTGAAATGCTGAATACAACAGGTGTAGTAGACCTCACAGTGAAATGCTGAATACAACAGGTGTAGTAGACCTTACAGTGAAATGCTGAATACAACAGGTGTAGTAGACCTTACAGTGAAATGCTGAATACAACAGGTGTAGTAGACCTCACAGTGAAATGCTGAATACAACAGGTGTAGTAGACCTTACAGTGAAATGCTGAATACAACAGGTGTAGTAGACCTCACAGTGAAATGCTGAATACAACAGGTGTAGTAGACCTTACAGTGAAATGCTGAATACAACAGGTGTAGTAGACCTTACAGTGAAATTCTTACTTACAGGCTCTAACCAATAATGCAGTTTAAAGAAAAAAAAGTGTAAAGAAATAGAAAAGAAAAGTAACAATTAACAGCTGCAGTAAAATAACAATAGCGAGGCATATATATACAGGGGGTACCAGTACTAAAGTGACTGCATAGATTATTTTTTATTTATTTATTTTCACCTTTATTTAACCAGGTAGGCAAGTTGAGAACAAGTTCCCATTTACAATTGCGACCTGTCCAAGATAAAGCAATGCAGTTCGACACAAACAACGACACAGAGTTACACATGGAGTAAAACAAACATACCATCAATAATACAGTAGAAACAAGTCTATATACAATGTGAGCAAATGAGGTGAGAAGGGAGGTAAAGGCAAAAAAGGCCATGGTGGCAAAGTAAATACAATATAGCAAGTAAAACACTGGAATGGTTGATTTGCAGTAGAAGAATGTGCAAAGTAGAGAGAGAATTAATGGGAGGGTTGTAAATAATAATGGGAGGGTTGTAAATAATTATTATTAACAGAGTGCCTCCTGGGTGGCGCAGTGGTTAAGGGCGCTGTACTGCAGTGCCAGCTGAGTTCATCCGTACAAACAATAGTACGCAAGTATAAACACCATGGGACCACGCAGCCGTCATACAGCTCAGGAAGGAGACGCGTTCTGTCTCCTAGAGATTAACGTACTTTGGTGCGAAAAGTGCAAATCAATCCCAGAACAACAGCAAAGGACCTTGTGAAGATGCTGGAGAAAACAGGTACAAAAGTATCAATATCCACAGTAAAACGAGTCCTATATTGACGTAACCTGAAAGGCCGCTCAGCATGGAAGAAGCCACTGCTCCAAAACCGCCATGAAAAAAAGCCAGACTCTCCCGGGTGGCGCAGTGGTTAAGGGTGCTGTACTGCAGTGCCAGCTGTGCCATCAGAGACTCTGGGTTCGTGTCCAGGCTCTGTCGCAACCGGCCGCGACCTGGAGGTCCGTGGGGCGACGCACAATTGGCCTAGCGTCGTCCGGGTTAGGGAGGGCTTGGCCGGTAGGGATATCCTTGTCTCATCGCGCACCAGCGACTCCTGTGGCGGGCCGGGCGCAATGCACGCAAACCAAGGTTGCCAGGTGCACGAACCTAGACATGGCGCTCCGGTACTTCCTGTTCACTCATTGATTCGCTGTTCAGGAGTCTTATGGAACCTAGACATGGCGATCCGGTACTTCCTGTTCACTCATTGATTCGCTGTTCAGGAGTCTTATGGAACCTAGACATGGCGCTCCGGTACTTCCTGTTCACTCATTGATTCGCTGTTCAGGAGTCTTATGGAACCTAGACATGGCGATCCGGTACTTCCTGTTCACTCATTGATTCGCTGTTCAGGAGTCTTATGGAACCTAGACATGGCGCTCCGGTACTTCCTGTTCACTCATTGATTCGCTGTTCAGGAGTCTTATGGAACCTAGACATGGCGCTCCGGTACTTCCTGTTCACTCATTGATTCGCTGTTCAGGAGTCTTATGGAACCTAGACATGGCGTTCAGGAGTCTTATCCGGTACTTCCTGTTCACTCATTGATTCGCTGTTCAGGAGTCTTATGGAACCTAGACATGGCGATCCGGTACTTCCTGTTCACTCATTGATTCGCTGTTCAGGAGTCTTATGGAACCTAGACATGGCGATCCGGTACTTCCTGTTCACTCATTGATTCGCTGTTCAGGAGTCTTATGGAACCTAGACTTGGCGCTCCGGTACTTCCTGTTCACTCATTGATTCGCTGTTCAGGAGTCTTATGGAACCTAGACTTGGCGCTCCGGTACTTCCTGTTCACTCATTGATTCGCTGTTCAGGAGTCTTATGGAACCTAGACATGGCGCTCCGGTACTTCCTGTTCACTCATTGATTCGCTGTTCAGGAGTCTTATGGAACCTAGACTTGGCGCTCCGGTACTTCCTGTTCACTCATTGATTCGCTGTTCAGGAGTCTTATGGAACCTAGACTTGGCGCTCCGGTACTTCCTGTTCACTCATTGATTCGCTGTTCAGGAGTCTTATGGAACCTAGACATGGCGATCCGGTACTTCCTGTTCACTCATTGATTCGCTGTTCAGGAGTCTTATGGAACCTAGACTTGGCGCTCCGGTACTTCCTGTTCACTCATTGATTCGCTGTTCAGGAGTCTTATGGAACCTAGACTTGGCGCTCCGGTACTTCCTGTTCACTCATTGATTCGCTGTTCAGGAGTCTTATGGAACCTAGACTTGGCGATCCGGTACTTCCTGTTCACTCATTGATTCGCTGTTCAGGAGTCTTATGGAACCTAGACTTGGCGCTCCGGTACTTCCTGTTCACTCATTGATTCGCTGTTCAGGAGTCTTATGGAACCTAGACTTGGCGCTCCGGTACTTCCTGTTCACTCATTGATTCGCTGTTCAGGAGTCTTATGGAACCTAGACTTGGCGCTCCGGTACTTCCTGTTCACTCATTGATTCGCTGTTCAGGAGTCTTATGGAACCTAGACATGGCGCTCCGGTACTTCCTGTTCACTCATTGATTCGCTGTTCAGGAGTCTTATGGAACCTAGACTTGGCGCTCCGGTACTTCCTGTTCACTCATTGATTCGCTGTTCAGGAGTCTTATGGAACCTAGACTTGGCGCTCCGGTACTTCCTGTTCACTCATTGATTCGCTGTTCAGGAGTCTTATGGAACCTAGACTTGGCGCTCCGGTACTTCCTGTTCACTCATTGATTCGCTGTTCAGGAGTCTTATGGAACCTAGACATGGCGCTCCGGTACTTCCTGTTCACTCATTGATTCGCTGTTCAGGAGTCTTATGGAACCTAGACATGGCGCTCCGGTACTTCCTGTTCACTCATTGATTCGCTGTTCAGGAGTCTTATGGAACCTAGACTTGGCGCTCCGGTACTTCCTGTTCACTCATTGATTCGCTGTTCAGGAGTCTTATGGAACCTAGACTTGGCGCTCCGGTACTTCCTGTTCACTCATTGATTCGCTGTTCAGGAGTCTTATGGAACCTAGACTTGGCGCTCCGGTACTTCCTGTTCACTCATTGATTCGCTGTTCAGGAGTCTTATGGAACCTAGACTTGGCGCTCCGGTACTTCCTGTTCACTCATTGATTCGCTGTTCAGGAGTCTTATGGAACCTAGACTTGGCGCTCCGGTACTTCCTGTTCACTCATTGATTCGCTGTTCAGGAGTCTTATGGAACCTAGACTTGGCGCTCCGGTACTTCCTGTTCACTCATTGATTCGCTGTTCAGGAGTCTTATGGAACCTAGACTTGGCGCTCCGGTACTTCCTGTTCACTCATTGATTCGCTGTTCAGGAGTCTTATGGAACCTAGACTTGGCGCTCCGGTACTTCCTGTTCACTCATTGATTCGCTGTTCAGGAGTCTTATGGAACCTAGACTTGGCGCTCCGGTACTTCCTGTTCACTCATTGATTCGCTGTTCAGGAGTCTTATGGAACCTAGACTTGGCGCTCCGGTACTTCCTGTTCACTCATTGATTCGCTGTTCAGGAGTCTTATGGAACCTAGACTTGGCGCTCCGGTACTTCCTGTTCACTCATTGATTCGCTGTTCAGGAGTCTTATGGAACCTAGACTTGGCGCTCCGGTACTTCCTGTTCACTCATTGATTCGCTGTTCAGGAGTCTTATGGAACCTAGACATGGCGCTCCGGTACTTCCTGTTCACTCATTGATTCGCTGTTCAGGAGTCTTATGGAACCTAGACTTGGCGCTCCGGTACTTCCTGTTCACTCATTGATTCGCTGTTCAGGAGTCTTATGGAACCTAGACTTGGCGCTCCGGTACTTCCTGTTCACTCATTGATTCGCTGTTCAGGAGTCTTATGGAACCTAGACTTGGCGCTCCGGTACTTCCTGTTCACTCATTGATTCGCTGTTCAGGAGTCTTATGGAACCTAGACTTGGCGCTCCGGTACTTCCTGTTCACTCATTGATTCGCTGTTCAGGAGTCTTATGGAACCTAGACTTGGCGCTCCGGTACTTCCTGTTCACTCATTGATTCGCTGTTCAGGAGTCTTATGGAACCTAGACTTGGCGCTCCGGTACTTCCTGTTCACTCATTGATTCGCTGTTCAGGAGTCTTATGGAACATAGACTTGGCGCTCCGGTACTTCCTGTTCACTCATTGATTCGCTGTTCAGGAGTCTTATGGAACATAGACATGGTGCTCCGGTACTTCCTGTTCACTCATTGATTTGCTGTTCAGGAGTCTAATGGAACCTAGACATGGCGCTCCGGTACTTCCTGTTCACTCATTGATTCGCTGTTCAGGAGTCTTATGGAACCTAGACATGGCGCTCCGGTACTTCCTGTTCACTCATTGATTCGCTGTTCAGGAGTCTTATGGAACCTAGACTTGGCGCTCCGGTACTTCCTGTTCACTCATTGATTCGCTGTTCAGGAGTCTTATGGAACCTAGACATGGCGCTCCGGTACTTCCTGTTCACTCATTGATTCGCTGTTCAGGAGTCTTATGGAACCTAGACTTGGCGCTCCGGTACTTCCTGTTCACTCATTGATTCGCTATTCAGGAGTCTTATGGAACCTAGACTTGGCGCTCTGGTACTGCTTGATATGCAGTAGCAGAGAGAACAGTCTATGACTGGCTGGAGTCTTTGACAATTTTTAGGCCCTTCCTCTGACACCGCCTGGTATAGAGGTCCTGGATGGCAAACAGCTTAGCCCCAGTGATGTACTGGGCCGTTCGCACTACCCTCTGGCCGAGCAGTTGCCATACCAGGCAGTGATGCAACTAGCTAGTAGCTCGCTCATCAGTAGTCAAACGACCAGGAAGGTTGAGGCTGGGGGCTCTGTTGTTCTGCTGTAGGGGGTTGATCTCTCTCTGGTGCTAGTCTACACAGGCACCAGAGGGAATTCATACTGCAGTCATATGGGTGTATCGTGTGTGCTGGCTATAGCTATGGCTATCACTCTCTGTCTCTCTGTTAAACATGCCATGTTAAACTATAGTGTTCTATCACCCACAGCAATCCACGCACGTAATATCCCATAATGTGAGTGTGAGATTAGGATTAGCAATAAGTAATAATCTTAATTAATCATCCAAACCCCTAACACCAACCTGGGGAGAAGTGCTGCGGTAGGTCAATTAGTGAGGCAAGCAGCAAACTACTGGTCCTCCATTTGTTTTCTTTCTCCTGCAGCGTGCTCTCGATGTATAGAACCTTTTGGGGATCTGAGGACCCATGCCAATCTTTTCAGTCTCCTGAGGGGGAAAAGGTGTTCTCATGCCCCCTTCACAACTGTCTTGGTGTGTTTGGACCATGATAGTTTCTTGGTGATCAGGCCTACCACTGTTGTGTCATCGGCAAACTTGATGATGGTGTTGGAGTCGTGCCCGGCCATGCAGTCATGAGTGAACAGGAAGTACAGGAGGGGACTGAGCACACACCCTAGGGCCCTAGTGTTGAGGATCAGCGTGGCAGATGTGTTGCTACCTACCCTTAACACCTGAGGGTGGCCCGTCAGGAAGTCCAGGATCCAGTTGCAGAGGGGTGTGTTTAGTCCCAGGGTCCTTAGCTTATTGATGAGCTTTGTGGGCAATATGGTGTTGAACGCTGAGCTGTAGTCAATGAATAGCATTCTCACATACGGCTGAAGTCAGTAGTTTACATACAGCTTAGCCAAATACATTTAAACTCAGTTTTTCACAATTCCTGACATTTAATCCTAGTAAAAATTCCCGGTCCTAGGTCAGTTAGGATCACCACTTTATTTTAAGAATGTGAAATGTCAGAATAATAGTAGAGAGAATTATTTCTTTCAGCTTTAATTTCTTTCATCACATTCCCAGTGGGTCAGAAGTTTACCTAAACTGAATTAGTATTTGGTAGCATTGCCTTTAAATTGCTTAACTTGGGTCAAACATTTTGGGTAGCCTTCCACAAGCTTCCCACAATAAGTTGGGTGAATTTTGGCCCATTCCTCCTGACAGAACTGGTGTAACTGAGTCAGGTTTGTAGGCCTCCTTGCTCGCACACGCTTTTTTAGTTCTGACCACAAAGTTTCTATAGGATTGAGGTCAGGGCTTTGTTATGGCCACTCCAATACCTTGACTTTATTGTCGTTAAGCCATTTTGCCACAACTTTGGAAGTATGCTTGGGTCATTGTCCATTTGGAAGACCCATTCGCGACCAAGCTTTAACTTCCTGACTGTCTTGGGATGTTGCTTCAATATATCCACATAATTTTCCGTCCTCATGATGCCATCTATTTTGTGAAGTGCACCAGTCCCTCCTGCAGCAAAATCATCCCCACAACATGTTGCTGCCACCCTCGTGCTTCACGTTGGGATGGTGTTCTTCGGCTTGCAAGCCTCCCCCTTTGTCCTCCAAACATGACAATGGTAATTATGGACAAACAGTTCTATTTTTGTTTCATCAGACCAGAGGACATTTCTCCAAAAAGTGCAATCTTTGTCCCCATGTGCAGTTGCAAACCGTAGTCTGGCTTTTTTTATGGTGGTTTTGGAGCAGTGGCTTCTTCCTTGCTGAGTGGCCTTTCAGGTTATGTCGATGTAGGACTTGTTTTACTGTGGATATAGATACTTTTGTACCTGTTTCCTCCAGCATCTTCACAAGGTCCTTTGCTGTTGTTCTGGGATTGATTTGCACCTTTCGCACCAAAGTACATTCATCTCCAGGAGACAGAACGCGTCTCCTTCCTGAGCGGTATGACGGCTGCGTGGTCCCATGGTGTTTATACTTGCGTACTATTGTTTGTACAGATGAACGTGGTACTGTCAGGCATTTGGAAATTGCTCCCACGGACGAACCAGTATTGTGGAAGTCTACATTTTATTTTCTGAGGTCTTGGCTGATTTCTTTTGATTTTCCCATGATATCAAGCAAAGAGGCACATCTACAGGTACACTTCTAATTTACTCAAATGATGTCAATTTGCCTATCAGAAGCTTCTAAAGCAATGAAATCTTTCTGGAATGTTCCAAGCTGTTTAAAGGCACAGTCAACTTAGTGTATGTAAACTTCTGACCCACTGGAATTGTGATACAGTGAATTATAAGTGAAATAATCTGTCTGTAAACAATTGTTGGAAAAATGACTTGTGTCATGAACAAAGTAGATGTCCTCACCGACTTGCCAAAACTATAGTTTGTTAACAAGAAATTTGTGGAGTGGTTGAAAAACTAGTTTTAATGACTCCAACCTAAGTGTATGTAAACTTCCCACTTCAACTGTATGTGTTCCTTTTGTCCAGGTGTGAAAGGGCAGTGTAGAGTGCAATGGAGATTGCATCATCTGTGGATCTTTTTGGGCAGTATGCAAATTGGAGTGGGTCTAGTGTTTCTGGGAAAATGGTGTTGATATGAGCTATGACCAGCTTTTCAAAGCTCTTCATGACTACAGACACTAAGGCAGGTTACCTTAGTGTTCTTGGGCACGGGGACTATGGTGGTCTGTTTGGTCTGATCTGTCTGGTCTGGGACTTTGTCCCTAATGGCAGCCAGCCCACAGGGCTCTTCAAAAGTAGCCAGCCCACAGGGCTCTTCAAAAGTAGCCAGCCCACAGGGCTCTTCAAAAGTAGCCAGCCCATAAGGCTCTATTCAAAAGTAGCCAACCCATAGAGCTCTATTCAAAAGTAGCCAGCCCACAGGGCTCTTCAAAAGTAGCCAGCCCACAGGGCTCTTCAAAAGTAGCCAGCCCACAGGGCTCTTCAAAAGTAGCCAGCCCACAGGGCTCTTCAAAAGTAGCCAGCCCACAGGGCTCTTCAAAAGTAGCCATCCCACAGGGCTCTTCAAAAGTAGCCATCCCACAGGGCTCTATTCAAAAGTAGCCAGCCCACAGGGCTCTATTCAAAAGTAGCCAGCCCACAGGGCTCTATTCAAAAGTAGCCAGCCCACAGGGCTCTTCAAAAGTAGCCAGCCCACAGGGCTCTTCAAAAGTAGCCATCCCACAGGGCTCTTCAAAAGTAGCCAGCCCACAGGGCTCTATTCAAAAGTAGCCAGCCCACAGGGCTCTATTCAAAAGTAGCCAGCCCACAGGGCTCTATTCAAAAGTAGCCAGCCCATAAGGTTCTATTCAAAGTAGCCAGCCCACAGGGCTCTTCAAAAGTAGCCAGCCCACAGGGCTCTTCAAAAGTAGCCAGCCCATAAGGCTCTATTCAAAAGTAGCCAGCCCATAAGGCTCTATTCAAAAGTAGCCAGCCCATAAGGCTCTTCAAAAGTAGCCAGACCATAAGGCTCTATTCAAAAGTAGCCAACCCATAGAGCTCTATTCAAAAGTAGCCAGCCAACAGGGCTCTATTCAAAAGTAGCCAGCCCATAGGGCTCTATTCAGTAGTGCACTATATAGAGAGTATGGTTTCATTTAGGGCTCACCCTGACTAATTTCTCCTCTCCTTTCTCTCGCTCTCCATTCAGATACTTCTACAGGGCGTGTCAGAGCTCTCTGTTCCCCACTCCAGTTCAGGTCGGCAGGCAGCTGGACAAACTGCCCAGTGACACCCGTAGAAACATCCTCAGTCTCAGCCGAGTCCAGGCCGGGTCACTTCTGCATCTCAGACCGCCCTTCCTGTCTTCACTTTCCTTCACTGGACCCTTGACTAAAGACTGCAGCCACAGGGTCACTTCCACCCTGAACCAGTACAGCTTCACCAGGGGCCAGGCCAAGAGTCCTGAGGGCCGTCTGGACCTGTCCTTACGGGGGAAGGATCAGGGGAAGGGCTGGGGCTCTGGCAGTCCTGGAGACAGTCAGAGGAGGCTTGAAGATGATGATCAGTACACACTGGCCTCCACAGAGACTGATACTCTGCCTTATACCAAAGCCAAAGAAGCTCCTCGGCCTGAGGCAGGGTGTATGGCTGGAGCAGGGGCTGGGAGTATGGCTGGGGCTGGGAGTATGGCTGGAACAGGGGCTGGGAGTATGGCTGGAACAGGGGCTGGGAGTATGGCTGGAACAGGGGCTGGGAGTATGGCTGGAACAGGGGCTGGGAGTATGGCTGGAACAGGGGCTGGGAGTATGGCTGGAGCAGGGGCTGGGAGTATGGCTGGAACAGGGGCTGGGAGTATGGCTGGAGCAGGTGCTGGGAGTATGGCTGGAGCAGGGGCTGGGAGTATGGCTGGAGCAGGGGCCGGGCCTGATTACCTTCATGCTCCTCTCACCCAGGACAATGACTGTCAGGACATTACTCTTCTTGATCCCTCGGGCCTAAATCTGTCCAGCTTTATCACCTCCACACCCCTTCTGACCACAACCCAGTCAGAGACCATCCAACTGACTCTGCCCCCTGCTGGTGGTTCCCAGTCTGCAGCCTACAGACGGAACTATGAGAACCATGACACTACGCCACACAGACCACCTGACCACAGGCTCCTCCCTCCTACAGACAGACCAGAACACCCCCAGGCCACGCCCACCTGTCCTAAAGAAAACGTGTGGCTCCAAACCACCTCTCTATGATGTATTATAGCCTTAATATCTATGTATTGTTCTTCTCAGATTTACATGATAGCTCTATTGAATTCTATTTTTCAAGAGGATTTATTTTATCAAAGTTATTATCATCATTATTCATGTACATTTAGATGTTTTATGTTATAGGTCCAATAGCAGCCACTTTCATCTCCATATCAAATCATTTCTGGGTAACAATTAACTACCTTAACTGTGATTGTTTTCAATTAAAAGGGTCAAAAAGAAAAAGATCAATTTCTCAAGCAAGAATTTAGCTAGGACTGTCTGGGAGTGGTTTGAGTGGGGAGGGGAAAACTAGAACTCTTTCTTATTGGTCTGTTAACTAATTTACCGCATGGTGATGTCACCAGGCAGGTCAAAACGACATCCCACCAAAACAGGCTGAAATTTGAGGCGGTCTTTTCAAACAGCTTTTACACTAAAAGGGCATTATTATAATTTTCACAATTTCACAGTATTATTCCAATATCATAGTATGGAAATATACACTCACCGGACAGTTTATTAGGTACACCCATTTAGTACTGAGCCGGACCCCCCTTTGCCTCCAGAACAGCCTGTATTCTTTGTGGGCGTGGATTCTAAAAGGTGTTGGAAACATTCCACAGGGATGTTGGCCCATGCTGAGATGATGGCATCGCATAGTTGCTGCTGATTGGACGACTGTACGTTCATGCTGCCAGCGGCCTGTTCCTTCTCATCCCAAAGATACTCTATTGGGTTTGGACAGCAACAATGTTCACATGCTGTGGCATTCAATCCTTGCTCAATTGGTATCAAGGGACCTAAATGTGTGCAAGCAAAACATTCCCCACAGCGCCATCTTGTACCATTGAGACCAGGCAGGATGCTGACTCTGCCATGAGCATGACGCTACAGAAATCGTGTTTCGACGGACCAGGCGATGTTTCCACTCCTCAAATTGTCCAGTGTTGTTGCCCACTGGAACCTCGTCCTCTTGTTTTTATCTGATGGGAGTAGAACCCGGTGTTGCAATAGAACCATCCAAAGACCGACGAGTTCCGAGATGCTGCTCTGCACACCACTGTTGTACTGTGTCGTTGATGGTCTGTTTGTGGCCCGCCTGTTAGCTTGCACAGTTCTTCTTCGACCTCTCATCAACGAGCTGTTTTCACCCACAGGACTGTCGCTGACTGGATGTTTTTGTTTGTCGCACCATTCTTGGTAAACCCTAGACAATGTCATGTGTGAAAAGCCCAGGAGGGCAGCCATTTCTGAGCTACTGGATCCGGCGTGCCTGGCACTGACGATCATATCACGCTCATAGTCTCTTAGGTCATTTAGCCCATTCTGGCGTAAAATGCTGCCCGTGTGTCTGCTGCCGTTGTGTCTGCTGCCCGTTGTGTCTGCTGCCGTTGTGTCTGCTGCCGTTGTGTCTGCTGCCCGTTGTGTCTGCTGCCCGTGTGTCTGCTGCCCTTGTGTCTGCTGCCCCGTGTGTGTCTGCTGCCCGTTGTGTCTGCTGCCCGTTGTGTCTGCTGCCCGTTGTGTCTGCTGCCCGTTGTGTCTGCTGCCCCTTGTGTCTGCTGCCCCTTGTGTCTGCTGCCCGTTGTGTCTGCTGCCCGTTGTGTCTGCTGCCCGTTGTGTCTGCTGTCTGCTGCCCGTTGTGTCTGCTGCCCGTTGTGTCTGCTGCCCGTTGTGTCTGCTGCCCGTTGTGTCTGCTGCCCCTTGTGTCTGCTGCCCCTTGTGTCTGCTGCCCGTTGTGTCTGCTGCCCGTTGTGTCTGCTGCCCGTTGTGTCTGCTGCCCGTTGTGTCTGCTGCCCGTGTGTCTGCTGCCCGTTGCCCGTTGATGCTGCCCGTGTGTCTGCTGCCCGTTGTCTGCTGCCCGTTGTGTCTGCTGCCCGTTGTGTCTGCTGCCCCGTTGTGTCTGCTGCCCGTTGTGTCTGCTGCCCGTTGTGTCTGCTGCCCGTTGTCTGTCTGCTGCCCCTTGTGTCTGCTGCCCGTTGTGTCTGCTGCCCGTTGTGTCTGTGTCTGCTGCCCGTTGTGTCTGCTGCCCGTTGTGTCTGCTGCCCGTTGTGTCTGCTGCCCGTTGTGTCTGCTGCCCGTTGTGTCTGCTGCCCGTTGTGTCTGCTGCCCGTTGTGTCTGCTGCCCGTTGTGTTGTGTCTGCTGCCCCTTGTGTCTGCTGCCCTGCTGCCCTTGTGTCTGCTGCCCGTTGTGTCTGCTGCCCGTTGTCTGCTGCCCGTTGTCTGCTGCCCGTTGTGTCTGCTGCCCGTGTGTCTGCTGCCCGTTGTGTCTGCTGCCCGTTGTGTCTGCTGCCCGTTGTGTCTGCTGCCGTTGTGTCTGCTGCCCCTTGTGTCTGCTGCCGTTGTGTCTGCTGCCCGTTGTGTCTGCTGCCCCTTGTGTCTGCTGCCGTTGTGTCTGCTGCCCGTTGTGTCTGCTGCCCGTTGTGTCTGCTGCCGTTGTGTCTGCTGCCCGTTGTGTCTGCTGCCGTTGTGTCTGCTGCCCGTTGTGTCTGCTGCCCGTTGTGTCTGCTGCCCCTTGTGTCTGCTGCCGTTGTGTCTGCTGCCCGTTGTGTCTGCTGCCCGTTGTGTCTGCTGCCCGTTGTGTCTGCTGCCCGTTGTGTCTGCTGCCGTTGTGTCTGCTGCCCCTTGTGTCTGCTGCCCGTTGTGTCTGCTGCCGTTGTGTCTGCTGCCCGTTGTGTCTGCTGCCCGTTGTGTCTGCTGCCCGTTGTGTCTGCTGCCCGTTGTGTCTGCTGCCGTTGTGTCTGCTGCCCCTTGTGTCTGCTGCCCGTTGTGTCTGCTGCCGTTGTGTCTGCTGCCCGTTGTGTCTGCTGCCGTTGTGTCTGCTGCCCGTTGTGTCTGCTGCCGTTGTGTCTGCTGCCCCTTGTGTCTGCTGCCCGTTGTGTCTGCTGCCGTTGTGTCTGCTGCCCCTTGTGTCTGCTGCCCGTTGTGTCTGCTGCCGTTGTGATCCACTTTTGTGAACATGGTGTTGTACCTATTAAACTGGATGGTAAAACACAGGAAATTCACGTTTTTGACTGCACTGGGCCTTTATATAAAAATACAAAACATTCAGAGTAGAGTTTATACAACTGGACTTTCTGTGTGTATTATCATTTTGGAAGAAAGCTGTCCGTTATGTGAATACTGGAGGGGTTTGTTTGAAACCAGAGAGCAAGACCACAGGCTTTCTGTTATCAGTGTGGTTGGAATGATTTATTCTCTCTGATAGGAGGGGAAGCAGAGAGCTACTGTTCTGCTTCGTATCCATCCCCTCAGCTATGTAACCTATTGACTGTGTACCAAAGTGCCGTTGCTCTTCAATCTTATTAATAAGAATAATTAGGTGGGGGTTTATTTATTCTATTTCACACATGTACAAGACTGTATTATTACACATGTGAATTGGAAATTTATTTTTTGCACATCCCAACTCCCCCTGAGACACAGCCTCGGAGAGTGGTCAAGGCCTGGGATATCAGCCATTAATGATGGTGACCCTGGACAACTCCCCCTGAGACACAGCCTCAGAGTGTGTGGTCAAGGCCTGGGATATCAGCCATTAATGATGGCGACCCTGGACAACTCCCCCTGAGACACAGCCTCAGAGTGTGTGGTCAAGGCCTGGGATATCAGCCATTAATGATGGCGACCCTGGACAACTCCCCCTTAGCCCAGCCTCAGAGTGTGGTCAAGGCCTGGGATATCAGCCATTAATGATGGCGACCCTGGACAACTCCCCTGAGACACAGCCTCAGAGTGTGTGGTCAAGGCCTGGGATATCAGCCATTAATGATGGCGACCCTGGACAACTCCCCTGAGACACAGCCTCAGAGTGTGTGAAGTCAAGGCCTGGGATATAAGCCATGAAAACAGGCCTGGGATTTAATGATGGCGACCCTGGACAACGGCCCCCCTTAGCCCAGCCTCAGAGTGTGGTCAAGGCCTGGGATATCAGCCATTAATGATGGCGACCCTGGACAACTCCCCCTGAGACACAGCCTCAGAGTGTGTGGTCAAGGCCTGGGATATCAGCCATTAATGATGGCAACCCTGGACAACTCCCCCTTAGCCCAGCCTCAGAGTGTGGTCAAGGCCTGGGATATCAGCCATTAATGATGGCGACCCTGGACAACTCTGGACAACAATTCGAGCCAGCGACCTTTCGGTTACTGGCCCAACACTCTTAACCGCTAGGGCTCCTGCCTTTCAGTGTTCCTCCTTAATGTACTGTGGGCAGGACTTGATGCAGGGCTTGATGCAGGACTTGATGCAGGGCTTGATGCAAGGCTTGATGCAGGGCTTGATGCAGGGCTTGATGCAGGACTTGATGCAGGGCTTGATGCAGGGCTTGATGCAGGGCTTGATGCAGGGCTTGATGCAGGGCTTGATGCAGGTTAGTCTGTCTCTGTTCCCAGGACTTGATGCAGGGCTTGATGCAGGACTTGATGCAGGGCTTGATGCAGGACTTGATGCAGGGCTTGATGCAGGACTTGATGCAGGGCTTGATGCAGGGCTTGATGCAGGGCTTGATGCAGGGCTTGATGCAGCCAATGCTACCTGCTTGTTTAGAAGTCTGCTTTTCAGAAGCAATGTGCCTTTAACAGTATGCTTGAAAATAAATACACGTGACTCTGGATGAAAACATAATGATGTTTGTTTCCAACATTAGGGCTGTTTTCCTAAAGAAGTTAGATTTAGTTTTGTGTTTTGCTTCCTTGCTTGTGTCTTCCCGGCCCTATGAGTTACCTGTTATTGTGTCCCAAATGGCACCCTATTCTCTGTGACCTATATTTGACCAGGACTCATTGGGAATAGGGTACCATTGAGAACTAAAAGTTACTTAGTTAGAGCTATTGAGATTATCGCTGCAAAAGTGGATGCTAGTTTTCCTACACTAACCTCAATGTAATCAACTGTCACATTCCAATATGCAGAGAACTCTGTAACAAGTCATAAAATACACCAAAAAGTGGATTTTGAACTATTTCTGAATGATGGTTACCTGTTCACAGTTGATGTAAAATAGGTAATTCTGTATGACATTCTTACAACAACAACAACAACAATGCTCCTATGCTGTTTGTCTTGTTGTAGAGTATTGAAATGGAAGTTAATTGCAACCATACCAAAGCCAAATCTTTTGTTTACTCAACGTTATTATATTATTCAGTTTAGATGAAGATAAACCATCTCAAAAGTGTTGTCAGTGTCCATATTGTGATGCTCTCTTTAAGCCAAATACACGTAAAGGAGGTGCTTGTTCCTGAATTGCAGGGACGTTTTAAGCAGTCTATGGTTTTCTTGATGTTTTTAAAATGACTGTTTGCTGCCTTTGTCTTTTCATAAATCATACCAGCCTTTATCAAATGTTCCTTTGTGCCAGGAAGTGTGCCTTAACACTGGATGAATTAAATATATTTCTTCATACATTTTCATCATATTGTTCAGTTAATTGAGAACGATAACAAATAAATGAATCGTTTTTCTTAATGTTTTTTTAAACAGACACGATGCAGTAGTACATTTCTTTTAATTTTAAAGCGTTTTGGTTGACTGTGTTTGTTTGGATAGGAGTGTAAAGTCTGTCTCTGTTCCCAGGTTAGTCTGTCTCTGTTCCCAGGTTAGTCTGTCTCTGTTGCCAGGTTCCCTTCGTCTCTGTTCCCAGGTTAGTCTGTCTCTGTTCCCAGGTTAGTCTGTCTCTGTTCCCAGGTTAGTCTGTTTCTGTTCCCAGGTTAGTCTGTCTCTGTTCCCAGGTTAGTCTGTCTCTGTTCCCAGGTTCCCTTCGTCTCTGTTCCCAGGTTCCCCTCGTCTCTGTTCCCTCCGTCTCTGTTCCCTCTGTCTCTGTTCCCTCTGTCTCTGTTCCCTCCGTCTCTGTTCCCTCCGTCTCTGTTCCCTCCGTCTCTGTTCCCTCCGTCTCTGTTCCCTCCGTCTCTGTTCCCTCCGTCTCTGTTCCCTCCGTCTCTGTTCCCTCCGTCTCTGTTCCCTCTGTCTCTGTTCCCTCTGTCTCTGTTCCCTCTGTCTCTGTTCCCTCTGTCTCTGTTCCCTCTGTCTCTGTTCCCTCCGTCTCTGTTCCCTCCGTCTCTGTTCCCTCCGTCTCTGTTCCCTCCGTCTCTGTTCCCAGGTTCCCTCCGTCTCTGTTCCCTCTGTCTCTGTTCCCTCCGTCTCTGTTCCCTCCGTCTCTGTTCTGTCTCCTCCGTCTCTGTTCCCAGGTTCCCTCCGTCTCTGTTCCCAGGTTCCCTCCGTCTCTGTTCCCAGGTTCCCTCCGTCTCTGTTCCCAGGTTCCCTCCGTCTCTGTTCCCTCCGTCTCTGTTCCCAGGTTCGTCTCTGTCTCTGTTCCCTCCATCTCTGTTCCCAGGTTCCCTCCGTCTCTGTTCCCTCCGTTCCCTCTGTTCCCAGGTTCCCTCCGTCTCTGTTCCTCCGTCTCTGTTCCTCTCCATCTCTGTTCCCAGGTTCTCTCTGTCTCTGTTCCCTCCATCTCTGTTCCCAGGTTCCCTCCGTCTCTGTTCCCTCCGTCTCTGTTCCCAGGTTCCCTCCGTCTCTGTTCCCTCCATCTCTGTTCCCAGGTTCCCTCCGTCTCTGTTCCCTCCGTCTCTGTTCCCTCCGTCTCTGTTCCCAGGTTCCCTCTGTCTCTGTTCCCTCCGTCTCTGTTCCCAGGTTCCCTCCGTCTCTGTTCCCTCCGTCTCTGTTCCCTCCATCTCTGTTCCCAGGTTCCCTCCGTCTCTGTTCCCTCCGTCTCTGTTGCCAGGTTCCCTCTGTCTCTGTCACCAACCCTGTTCCTGGACCCTATACACCAGGGGTAGACAACCCTGTTCCTGGACCCTATACACCAGGGGTAGACAACCCTGTTCCTGGACCCTATACACCAGGGGTAGACAACCCTGTTCCTGGACCCTACACACCAGGGGTAGACAACCCTGTTCCTGGACCCTACACACCAGGGGTAGACAACCCTGTTGCTGGAGTGCTGCAGGTACTGCAGGATTTTATTCCAACTAGACACCACGCTAAGCTAATGAGTTAATTGATCAGTGATTACCTAAATTCATCACACCTGGTCTTCCAGTTCGTTTCAATCAAAAACATGAAGTGGCTGATGGTTGTTACTGTTGTCTTGTTCACATGGTTGTTACTGTTGTCTTGTTCACATGGTTGTTACTGTTGTCTTGTTCACATGGTTGTTACTGTTGTCTTGTTCACATGGTTATTACTGTTGTCTTGTTATTATATACATGGTTGTTACTGTTGTCTTGTTCATGGTTGTAACTCTTTCCCTGTTACATTTCATATGGTTGTTACTGTTGTCTTGTTCACATGGTTGTTACTGTTGTCTTGTTCACATGGTTGTTACTGTTGTCTTGTTCACATGGTTGTTACTGTTGTCTTGTTCACATGGTTGTTACTGTTGTCTTGTTCACATGGTTGTTACTGTTGTCTTGTTCACATGGTTGTTACTGTTGTCTTGTTCACATGGTTGTTACTGTTGTCTTGTTCACATGGTTGTTACTGTTCTGTTCTAAGCGTTCTGGTCTTGTTTTAAAGGCATCATTCTGTGTTGTCTCTTACCTTCATGTGGGGGTTGTTTTTCATGCTGTATGTGCAGCAGTTATTGTTTCGTTGTCTGTCTGATCTTCTGGTGATAATTTTTTATTACCTTGTTTGTTTTAAGAACAATTGTCACAATATAATTCAAAATAAATGTTTAAAACTGATACAAAATAAGAACATGTGTATGCAGATTGTCATATTGTTTATTTATATTTTGATTCAGGGGTGGGATTGTAGCATATGTTCTCCCAGATTCATACCACTTCACACATCCCATGAAGAACCAGGACCGAGGCATAATTTGGCTCAAACTTTGTATTTATTTATTTTAACCGTAATTTTATAACTAGGCAAGTCAGTTAAGAACAAATTCTTATTTACAATGAGGGCCTACCAAAAGGCCTCCTGTGGGGACGGGGGCCTGGGATTCAAAATAAATTATAACATAGGACAGAACACACATCATGACAAGAGACAACACTACATAAAGAGAGACTTAAGACAACAACATAGCATGTCAGCAACACATGACATGCCGATGATGCGTTTGAAGTCTGAGCAGAGCAGCTACAGTTGACTGAAATCGGTTTGAAATTCAAGGAGAATTTTGAAAAGAATAATGGGCAAATATTGAACTATACAGATGTGCAAAGCTCTTCGAGACTTACCCAGAAATACTCACAGCTGTAATCACTGCCAAAGATGATTGTAACATGTATTGACTCAGGGGTGTGAATATTTATGTGAATTGTATATTATTTTAATTCATTTTCAATAAATGTGTAAACATTTATAAAAACTTGTTTACACTTAGTCATTATGGGGTGTTGTGTAAAAATGGGTGAGGGGAATCCAAAAGAAAAGTAATCAATTTTGAATTCAGGCTGTAACAAGAAAATGTGGAATAAGTCAAGTGGTATGAATACTTTCTGAAGTCACTGTATCTATTCTCTGGGGAACAATGTGACCATCCATATTCCAGTTGAGCCCAGGGACAAAAAGGTCTGCATCCCAAATGGCACCCTATTCCCTATAGTGGTGTACTACAGTCGAACAGAGCCCTATGGGCATCCCTACAGGCCCTGGTCTGGAGAAGTGCACTAATAAGGGAATAGGGTGCCATCTGGGATGTGTCTCTGGTGCTTCAGTGGCAGAGAAGTTGTATCACTTTTAAACACAATTTCATTCATGCAGATATGTACAAAAAGTATTTAGGCAGATTTTGTGCAATTTTGTGTGACTGAATTCGTAGGAAATTACTTTTTTGGGGAGGGCAATCTTTTGAAAGTTATTTGAGCAATGCATGATGGGCAACGGTGTTCTACCCTGCCTTTTGTTTGCCACATTTATTTATAAACTCAGCAAAAAAGGAAATGTCCTCTCACTGTCAACTGCATTTATTTTCAGCAAACTTAACATGTGTAAATATTTGTATGAACATAACAAGATTCAACAACTGAGACATAAACTGAACAAGTTCCACAGACATGTGACTAACAGAAATTGAATAATGTGTCCCTGAACAAAGGGGGGTAAAAATCAAAAGTAACAGTCAGTATCTGATATGGCCACCAGCTGCATTAATATTACGATTTCGTCATTTGAATTTGGCGAGGATGACAACATCATAGGATGTTGTCAATTTTGATCCCTGTGACGGGATCCGTGCGCTAAGAGGTTTTAAGTACTGCAGTGCGTCTCCTCCTCATGGATTGCACCAGATTTGCCAATTCTTGTTGTGAGATGTTACCCCACTCTTCCACCAAGGCACCTGCAAGTTCCCGGACATTTCTGGGAGGAATGGCCCTAGCCCTCACCATCCGATCCAACAGGTCCCAGATGTGGTCAGTGGGATTGAGAGCCGGGCTCTTCGCTGGCAATGGCAGAACACTGACATTCCTGTCTTGCAGGAAATAACGCACAGAATGAGCAGTATGACTGGTGGCATTGTCATGCTGTCAGGATGAGCCCGCAGGAAGGGTACCACATGAGGAAGGATGACAACAAGCTCAGTCCAATGATGCTGTGACACACCGGCCCATACCATGATGGACCCTCCACCTCCAAATCAATCCCGCTCCATAGTACAGTCCTCGGTGTAATGCTCATTCCTTCAACGATAAATGCGAATCCAACCATCAGTCCTGGTGAGACAAAACCTTGACTCATCCGTGAAGAGCACATTTTGCCAGTCCTGTCTGGTCCAGCGACGGTGGGTTTGTGGCCATAGGCGACGTTGCTGCCAGTGATGTCTGGTGAGGACCTGCCTTACAACAGACCTACAAGCCCTCAGTCCAGCCTCTCTCAGACTATTGCGGACAGTCTGAGCACTGAAAGAGGGATTGTGCGTTCCTGGTGTAACTCAGCAGTTGTTGTTGCCATCCTGTACCTGTCCCGCAGGTGTGATGTTTGGATGTACCGATCCTGTGCAGATGTTGTTACACATGGTCTGCCACTGCGAGGACGATCTGCTGTCCGTCCTGTCTCCCTGTAGCGCTGTCTTAGGCGTCTCACAGTATGGACATTGCAATTTATTTCCGTGGCCACATCTGCAATCCTCATGCCTCCTTGCAGCATGCCTAAGACACATTCACGCAGATGATCTGGGACCCTGGGCATCTTTCTTTTGGTGTTTTTCAGTAGAAAGGCCTCTTTAGTGTCCTAAGTTTTCACAACTGACCTTAATTGCCTGTAAGTCTGTAAGCTGTTAGTGTCTTAACGACCGTTCCACAGGTGCATGTTCATTAATTGTTTAATGTTAATTGAAGAAGCATGGGAAACCGTGTTTAAACCCTTTACAATGAAGATCTGTGAAGTTATTTGGATTTTTACAAATTATCTTTGAAAGACAGGGTCCTGAAAAAGGGACGCTTCTTTTTTAAATTTTTTTTTGTTTTTTTTGCTGAGTTTATAAAAAACAAACGTGTTAACAACACAATATTGTTAATCAACCAGGTTGTCACCTAAGTAATTATAATATAATAGTAGCCTTACATTGATTCGTTTTTTATTCACCCCAATACTGTTTTCTATGCTTCTTTTCCCTTAATACTTTGGGATTCTGGTGCACTTGTAGTCAGAAAGGTCCTTTTTCTTAATGACACATATTTTGTGGAGCCTACATTACATTTAATACAAGGCGTATCTTGTTTGTGTACATTACACCATTTCTTTCATAATGCATTTTATACAATGCTAATCAAGGCTTTGTCAAATGCTCTGAATGTTCTGAGGTCAGATTGTAGAAAAAAATACAGGTTTTTCTGTTTTATTTTTTGTTGTTGTTGATGAAGGTATTTTAATACATTTTATGATGGGAAATTATAATGTACACCATAATACATACATACACACCCCCACCAACACACATATCCACACACACACTTTGTTTGTACTCATGTTATAGCTAACTCTTGTCTTTTGTATGAATATTTTTTAATTAAATATTTGTATCTAGTTGTCATGTATTCATTATCTTCAACTGGTTAAATGTTTGTAGTTTTCATGTTTCAGTAATGATTTAACATGGTTAAATAAATAGTATTTTAGCTTTTGGTCGCGCAGTGACCGCGCAATGGTTCCCATGATGAATTTGACGCTGTGCGACCCAATGCTGGAGACATTTTTTCAGCAAAGATGGCTGGCAAAAATACTAGGATGGAAGCAAATGTAACATCATAACTAATCATGCAAAAAAAATACAGTTTACAGGAATATGTTAATGAAGAGACAAACAATTAGGCATACTTTTTTGTCATAAAGTTCATTTCCAAAAATTGCGATTTAACAAAGCTAGCTGACTAGCTAACATTAGCCAGCTAGCTGGCTAGCTTTATGGGTATTGTGACATGAGTATGAAATTGTAATTCTGTTTATTTAATGTTTTAGGGACTCCTGAAACAACCAGCAAACCAGGCTGTCGTCTTGTGAAACAGTGAATGTATTAGAATTATGCACTTCAACAGTGTCTACCAATCTTGGTCCTGGGACATCAGTGGTTACACTAACTATGCAATAGACTAGAAACATGATTTAACTAGTTAGAGGCTGATTTGTAGTTCATATATACAGAAATATATATATTTTTTAAACGGTACACTACCCTTCCAAGGCATCATCTAAATACTCTAAAACCAGTTCATCGCAGTATGTAGTTTCCTTCATCTGCATTGATCTGATAAACACATGAGAGGTGTAGTATTTCATCAAATGAGAGACTTAATTTCAACCAGTAGAGAATGTGAAACGCTTTACTGAAAGAAGTTCATCAACCAAGTGTTATAAATATACAATACACGCTCAGGACAGACGGGAGACTCTGGCAGCTCAGGACAGACGGGAGACTCTGGCAGCGCTGGAGAGGAGGAAGGCTCTGGCAGCGCTGGAGAGGAGGAAGGCTCTGGCAGCGCTGGACAGGATGGAGCACCTGTAGGCAGAAGGCCGGGAGACAGCCTGGTGCGGGGGGCTGCCACCAGAGGTCTGGTACGTGGAGGTGGCACCGGATAGATTGGACCGTGAAGGCGCATAGGAGGTCTCGAGCACCGAGCCTGCCCAAACCTACCTGGTTGAATGCTCCCCGTAGCCAGGCCAGTGCGGTGAGGTGGAACAGCCCGCACTGGGCTGTGCTGGCGAACCGGGGACACCATGCGTAGGGCTGGTGCCATGTACACCGGCCCGAGGAGACGCACTGGAGACCAGATGCGCTGAGCCGGCTTCATGGCACCTGGCTCAATGCCCAGTCTAGCCCGGCCGATACGAGGAGCTGGCATGTACCGCACCGGGCTATGCACACGCACCGGGGACACCGTGTGCCTCACGGTATAACAAGGTGCCTGCCCGGTCCCTCTCTCTCTCCGGTAAGCACGGGAAGTTGGCGCAGGTCTCCTACCTGCCTTCGCCACACTCCCCGTGTGCCTCCCCAATACATTTTTGGGGCTGCCTCTCGGGCTTCCTTGATCGTCTTGCCAACTCCATTCGCCGGTATCCCTCCTCACACTGCTCCAGAGAATCCCAGGCGGGCTCCGGCACTCTCCCTGGGTCGACCGACCACCTGTCTATCTCCTCCCAAGTTGTGACATAGTCCAGATCTCGCTCCCATGTCCAGGAGTCCTGTGATCGCTGTTCCTGCTGCTGCTGCCTGTTACCACGCTGCTTGGTCCTTTTTTGGTTGGTGGGTGGTTCTGTAACAGCTGTTGTCGGTGGAAGAAGGTGAGAACCAAGGTGCAGGGTGGTAAGTGTTCATGGTTTTTAATAATACTCAAAACTGAACACTGACAAAAACAAAAACAACAATGAAACAAACGAAACACTTCGGTCTGGTGCAAACAAACAAAGACTGAAAAAAAACACCCATCAAACACAACTGAAAACAGCAAAGACAAAACAAAGGAACTAAGGTCAGAACGTGACAACTGTCTCTATTATATTATGACAGACCAGCTAGATCTACTGTCTCTATTATATTATGACAGACCAGGTAGATCTACTGTCTCTATTATATTATGACAGACCAGCAAGATCTGCTGTCTATTATATTATGACAGACCAGGTAGATCTACTGTCTCTGTTATATTATGACAGACCAGCTAGATCTACTGTCTCTATTGTAATATGACAGACCAGCTAGATCTACTGTCTCTATTATAATATGACAGACC
This sequence comes from Oncorhynchus tshawytscha, assembly GCF_018296145.1. Lineage (NCBI taxonomy): Eukaryota > Metazoa > Chordata > Actinopteri > Salmoniformes > Salmonidae > Oncorhynchus > Oncorhynchus tshawytscha. The sequence goes on from NC_056434.1 coordinate 1,909,266, forward strand.
AGCTAGATCTACTGTCTCTATTATATTATGACAGACCAGGTAGATCTACTGTCTCTATTATATTATGACAGACCAGCAAGATCTGCTGTCTATTATATTATGACAGACCAGGTAGATCTACTGTCTCTATTATATTATGACAGACCAGCTAGATCTACTGTCTCTATTGTAATATGACAGACCAGCTAGCGCTACTGTCTATTATATTATGACAGACCAGCTAGATCTACTGTCTCTGTGTCTCTATTATATTATGACAGACCAGCGAGATCTACTGTCTCTATTATATTATGACAGACCAGGTAGATCTACTGTCTCTATTATATTATGACAGACCAGCTAGATCTACTGTCTCTATTGTATTTTGACAGACCAGCTAGATCTACTGTCTCTGTGTCTCTATTATATTATGACAGACCAGCTAGATCTACTGTCTCTATTATATTATGACAGACCAGCTAGATCTACTGTCTCTATTATATTATGACAGACCAGGTAGATCTACTGTCTCTATTATATTATGACAGACCAGCTAGTTCTACTGTCTCTATTATACTATGACAGACCAGTTGGATCTACTGTCTCTATTATAATATGACAGACCAGCTAGATCTACTGTCTCTGTGTCTCTATTATATTATGACAGACCAGCTAGATCTACTGTCTCTATTATAATATGACAGACCAGCTAGATCTACTGTCTCTATTATATAATGACAGACCAGCAAGATCTGCTGTCTATTATATTATGACAGACCAGGTAGATCTACTGTCTCTATTATATTATGACAGACCAGCTAGATCTACTGTCTCTATTGTAATATGACAGACCAGCTAGATCTACTGTCTCTATTATATTATGACAGACCAGCTATGTCTACTGTCTCTATTATATTAGGACAGACCAGCTAGATCTACTGTCTCTATTATATTATGACAGACCAGCTAGATCTACTGTCTCTGTTATATTATGACAGACCAGTCTGATCTGGTGTCTCTATTATATAATGACAGACCAGCTATATCTACTGTCTCTATTATATTATGACAGACCAGGTAGATCTACTGTCTCTATTATATTATGACAGACCAGCTAGATCTACTGTCTCTGTGTCTCTATTATATTATGACAGACCAGCTAGTTCTACTGTCTCTATTATAATATGACACACCAGCTAGATCTACTGTCTCTATTATAATATGACAGACCAGCTAGAACTACTGTCTCTATTATACTATGACAGACCAGCTGGATCTACTGTCTCTATTATATTATGACAGACCAGCTAGATCTACTGTCTCTATTATAATATGACAGACCAGCTAGATCTACTGTCTCTATTATATAATGACAGACCAGCTAGAGCTACTGTCTCTACTATATAATGACAGACCAGCTAGAGCTACTGTCTCTGTTATATTATGACAGACCAGGTAGATCTACTGTCTATTATAATATGACAGACCAGGTCGATCTACTGTCTCTATTATATTATGACAGACCAGCTATGTCTACTGTCTCTATTATATTAGGACAGACCAGCGAGATCTACTGTCTCTGTTATATTATGACAGACCAGGTAGATCTACTGTCTCTGTTATATTATGACAGACCAGTCTGATCTGGTGTCTCTATTATATAATGACAGACAGGCTAGATCTACTGTCTCTATTGTAATATGACAGACCAGCTAGAGCTACTGTCTTTATTACATTATGACAGACTAGCTAGATATACTGTCTCTATTGTATTGTGACAGAACAGCTAGATCTACTGTCTCTATTATAATATGACAGACCAGCTAGATCTACTGTCTCTATTATAATATGACAGACCAGCTAGATCTACTGTCTCTATTATATAATGACAGAGCAGCTAGATCTACTGTCTCTACTATATAATGACAGACCAGCTAGAGCTACTGTCTCTATTATATTATGACAGACCAGCTCGATCTACTGTCTCTATTATAATATGACAGACCAGCTAGATCTACTGTCTCTATTATAATATGACAGACCAGCTAGATCTATTGTCTCTCTTATGATATGACAGACCAGCTAGATCTATTGTCTCTATTATGATATGACAGACCAGCTAGATCTACGGTCTCTGTTATAATATGACAGACCAGCTAGATCAACTGTGTCTATTATATTATGACAGACCAGCTCGATCTACTGTCTCTATTATAATATGACAGACCAGCTAGATCTACTGTCTCTATTATAATATGACAGACCAGCTAGATCTATTGTCTCTATTATGATATGACAGACCAGCTAGATCTACTGTCTCTATTATAATATGACAGACCAGCAGGTTCTACTGTCTTTATTATATTATGACAGACCAGCTAGATCTACTGTCTTTATTATATTATGACAGACCAGCTAGATCTACTGTCTTTATTATATTATGACAGACCAGCTAGATCTATTGTCTCTATTATAATACGACAGACCAGCTAGATCAACTGTCTCTATTACATTATGACAGACCAGCAAGATCTATGGTCTCTATTATTATATGACAGACCAGCTAGATCAACTGTCCGTATTATATTATGACAGACCAGCTAGATCAACTGTCTCTATTATAATATGACAGACCAGCTAGATCAACTGTCTCTATTATATTATGACAGACCAGCTCGATCTACTGTCTCTATTATAATATGACAGACCAGCTAGATCTACTGTCTCTATTATATTATGACAGACCAGCTGGATCTACTGTCTCTATTATAATATGACAGACCAGCTAGATCTACTGTCTCTATTATAATATGACAGACCAGCTAGATCAACTGTCTCTATTACATTATGACAGACCAGCAAGATCTATGGTCTCTATTATTATATGACAGACCAGCTAGATCAACTGTCCGTATTATATTATGACAGACCAGCTAGATCAACTGTCTCTATTATAATATGACAGACCAGCTAGATCTACTGTCTCTATTATATTATGACAGACCAGCTAGATCTACTGTCTCTGTTATAATATGACAGACCAGCTAGATCAACTGTCTCTATTATATTATGACAGACCAGCTCGATCTACTGTCTCTATTATAATATGACAGACCAGCTAGATCTACTGTCTCTATTATAATATGACAGACCAGCTAGATCTATTGTCTCTATTATGATATGAGAGACCAGCTAGATCTACTGTCTCTATTATATTATGACAGACCAGCTAGATCTACTGTCTCTGTGTCTCTATTATATTATGACAGACCAGCGAGATCTACTGTCTCTATTATATTATGACAGACCAGGTAGATCTACTGTCTCTATTATAATATGACAGACCAGCTAGATCTACTGTCTCTATTATAATATGACAGACCAGCTAGATCTACTGTCTCTAATATAATATGACAGACCAGCTAGATCTACTGTCTCTATTATAATATGACTGACCAGCTAGTTCTACTGTCTCTATTATAATATGACAGACCATCTAGATCTACTGTCTCTATTATAATATGACAGACCAGCAGGTTCTACTGTCTTTATTATATTATGACAGACCAGCTAGATCTACTGTCTTTATTATATTATGACAGACCAGCTAGATCTATTGTCTCTATTATAATACGACAGACCAGCTAGATCAACTGTCTCTATTACATTATGACAGACCAGCAAGATCTATGGTCTCTATTATTATATGACAGACCAGCTAGATCAACTGTCCGTATTATATTATGACAGACCAGCTCGATCTACTGTCTCTATTATAATATGACAGACCAGCTAGATCTACTGTCTCTATTATAATATGACAGACCAGCTAGATCTATTGTCTCTATTATGATATGACACACCAGCTAGATCTACTGTCTCTATTATAATATGACAGACCAGCTAGAACTACTGTCTCTATTATACTATGACAAACCAGCTGGATCTACTGTCTCTATTATAATATGACAGACCAGCGAGATCTACTGTCTCTATTATATTATGACAGACCAGCTAGATCTACTGTCTCTATTATAATATGACAGACCAGCTAGATCTACTGTCTCTATTATATAATGACAGACCAGCTAGAGCTACTGTCTCTGTTATATTATGACAGACCAGGTAGATCTACTGTCTATTATAATATGACAGACCAGGTCGATCTACGGTCTCTATTATATTATGACAGACCAGCTATGTCTACTGTCTCTATTATATTAGGACAGACCAGCGAGATCTACTGTCTCTGTTATATTATGACAGACCAGGTAGATCTACTGTCTCTGTTATATTATGACAGACCAGTCTGATCTGGTGTCTCTATTATATAATGACAGACAGCTAGATCTACTGTCTCTATTATAATATGACAGACCAGCTAGAGCTACTGTCTTTATTACATTATGACAGACTAGCTAGATATACTGTCTCTATTGTATTATGACAGAACAGCTAGATCTACTGTCTCTATTATATTATGACAGACCAGCTAGATCTACTGTCTCTATTATAATATGACAAACCAGCTAGATCTACTGTCTCTATTATAATATGACAGACCAGCTAGATCTACTGTCTTTATTATATTATGACAGACCAGCTACTGTCTCTATTATAATATGACAGACCAGCTCGATCTACTGTCTCTATTATAATATGACAGACCAGCTAGATCTATTGTCTCTCTTATGATATGACAGACCAGCTAGATCTACTGTCTCTATTATAATATGACAGACCAGCTAGATCTATTGTCTCTCTTATGATATGACAGACCAGCTAGATCTACTGTCTCTATTATAATATGACAGACCAGCTAGATCAACTGTCTCTATTATATTATGACAGACCAGCTTGATCTACTGTCTCTATTATAATATGACAGACCAGCTAGATCTACTGTCTCTATTATAATATGACAGACCAGCTAGATCTATTGTCTCTATTATGATATGACAGACCAGCTAGATCAACTGTCTCTATTATAATATGACAGACCATCTAGATCTACTGTCTCTATTATAATATGACAGACCAGCAGGTTCTACTGTCTTTATTATAATATGACAGACCAGCTAGATCTACTGTCTCTATTATATTATGACAGACCAGCTAGATGTACTGTCTTTATTTTATTATGACAGACCAGCTAGATCTATTGTCTCTATTATAATATGACAGACCAGCTAGATCTATTGTCTCTATTATGATATGACAGACCAGCTAGATCTACTGTCTCTGTTATAATATGACAGACCAGCTAGATCAACTGTCTCTATTATATTATGACAGACCAGCTCGATCTACTGTCTCTATTATAATATGACAGACCAGCTAGATCTACTGTCTCTATTATAATATGACAGACCAGCTAGATCTACTGTCTCCATTATAATATGACAGACCAGCTAGATCTACTGTCTCTATTATGACAGACCAGCTTGATCTATTGTCTCTATTATGATATGACAGACCAGCTAGATCTACTGTCTCTGTTATAATATGACAGACCAGCTCAATCTACTGTCTCTAATATAATATGACAGACCAGCTAGATCTACTGTCTCTATTATAATATGACAGACCAGCTAGATCTACTGTCTCTGTTATAATATGACAGACCAGCTAGATCAACTGTCTCTATTATATTATGACAGACCAGCTAGATCTATTGTCTCTATTATGATATGACAGACCAGCTAGATCTACTGTCTCTGTTATAATATGACCGACCAGCTAGATCAACTGTCTCTATTATATTATGACAGACCAGCTCGATCTACTGTCTCTATTATAATATGACAGACCAGCTAGATCTACTGTCTCTATTATAATATGACAGACCAGCTAGATCTATTGTCTCTATTATGATATGACACACCAGCTAGATCTACTGTCTCTATTATAATATGACAGACCAGCTAGAACTACTGTCTCTATTATAATATGACAGACCAGCTAGATCTACTGTCTCTATTATAATATGACAGACCAGCTAGATCTACTGTCTCTGTGTCTATTATATTATGACAGACCAGCTAGATCTACTGTCTCTATTATAATATGACAGACCAGCTAGATCTACTGTCTCTATTATATAATGACAGACCAGCTAGAGCTACTGTCTCTACTATATAATGACAGACCAGCTAGAGCTACTGTCTCTATTATATTATGACAGACCAGGTAGATCTACTGTCTCTATTATAATATGACAGACCAGCTAGATCTACTGTCTCTATTATATTATGACAGACCAGCTAGATCTACTGTCTCTATTATATTATGACAGACCAGCGAGATCTACTGTCTCTATTATATTATGACAGACCAGCTAGATCTACTGTCTCTATTATATTATGACAGACCAGCTAGATCTACTGTCTCTATTATATAATGACAGACCAGGCTAGATCTACTGTCTCTATTGTAATATGACAGACCAGCTAGAGCTACTGTCTTTATTACATTATGACAGACTAGCTAGATCTACTGTCTCTATTGTATTATGACAGAACAGCTAGATCTACTGTCTCTATTATAATATGACAGACCAGCTAGATCTACTGTCTCTATTATATTATGACAGACCAGCTAGATCTACTGTCTCTATTATATTATGACAGACCAGCTAGATCTACTGTCTCTATTATATTACGACAGACCAGGTAGATCTACTGTCTCTATTATATTATGACAGACCAGCTAGATCTACTGTCTCTATTATATTATGACAGAGCAGCTAGATCTACTGTCTCTATTATATTATGACAGACCAGCTAGATCTACTGTCTCTATTATATTATGACAGACCAGCTAGATCTACTGTCTCTATGATATTATGACAGACCAGCTAAATCTACTGTCTCTTTTATATTATGACAGACCAGCTAGATCTACTGTCTCCATTATAATATTACAGACCAGCTAGATCTACTGTCTCTATTATATTATGACAGACCAGCTATATCTATTGTCTCAATTATAATATGACAGACCAGCTAGATCTACTGTCTCAATTATAATATGACAGACCAGCTAGATCTACTGTCTCTATTATAATATGACAGACCAGCTAGATCTACTGTCTCCATTATAATATTACAGACCAGCTAGATCTACTGTCTCTATTATATTATGACAGACCAGCTATATCTATTGTCTCTATTATGATATGACAGACCAGCTAGATCTACTGTCTCTGTTATAATATGACAGACCAGCTAGATCTACTGTCTCTATTATAATATGACAGACCAGCTAGATCTACTGTCTCTATTATATATGACAGACCAGCTAGATCTACTGTCTCTATTATAATATGACAGACCAGCTAGATCTACTGTCTCTATTATATTATGACAGACCAGCTAGATCTACTGTCTCTATTATAATATGACAGACCAGCTAGATCTACTGTCTCTATTATAATATGACAGACCAGCTAGATCTACTGTCTCTATTATAATATGACAGACCAGCTAGATCTACTGTCTCTATTATAATATGACAGACCAGCTAGATCTACTGTCTCTATTATAATATGACAGACCAGCTAGATCTACTGTCTCTATTATAATATGACAGACCAGCTAGATCTACTGTCTCTATTATAATATGACAGACCAGCTAGATCTACTGTCTCTATTATAATATGACAGACCAGCTAGATCTACTGTCTCTATTATAATATGACAGACCAGCTAGATCTACTGTCTCTATTAAAATATGACAGACAAGCTAGATCTACTGTCTCTATTAAAATATGACAGACAAGCTAGATCTACTGTCTCTATTATATTATGACAGACCAGCTAGATCTACTGTCTCTATTATATTATGACAGACCAGCTAGATCAACTGTCTCTATTATATTATGACAGACCAGCTAATTGTATCGTCTCTATTATAATATGACAGACCAGCTAGATCTACTGTCTCTATTATATTATGACAGACCAGCTAGATCTACTGTCTCTATTATAATATGACAGACCAGCTAGATCTACTGTCTCTATTATAATATGACAGACCAGCTAGATCTACTGTCTCTATTATATTATGACAGACCAGCTAGATCTACTGTCTCTATTATAATATGACAGACCAGCTAGATCTACTGTCTCTATTATAATATGACAGACCAGCTAGATCTATTGTCTCTATTATGATATGACAGACCAGCTAGATCTACTGTCTCTATTATAATATGACAGACCAGCTAGATCAACTGTCTCTATTATATTATGACAGACCAGCTCGATCTACTGTCTCTATTATAATATGACAGACCAGCTAGATCTACTGTCTCTATTATATATGACAGACCAGCTAGATCTACTGTCTCTATTATATATGACAGACCAGCTAGATCTACTGTCTCTATTATATTATGACAGACCAGCTAGATCTACTGTCTCTATTATATTATGACAGACCAGCTAGATCTACTGTCTCTATTATATTATGACAGACCAGCTAGATCTACTGTCTCTATTATATTATGACAGACCAGCTAGATCTACTGTCTCTATTATATTATGACAGACCAGCTAGATCTACTGTCTCTATTATATATGACAGACCAGCTAGATCTACTGTCTCTATTATATTATGACAGACCAGCTAGATCTACTGTCTCTATTATAATATGACAGACCAGCTAGATCTACTGTCTCTATTATATTATGACAGACCAGCTAGATCTACTGTCTCTATTATATATGACAGACCAGCTAGATCTACTGTCTCTATTATAATATGACAACACAGCAAGATCAACTGTCTCTATTATATTATGACAGACCAGCTAGATCTACTGTCTCTATTATAATATGACAGACCAGCTAGATCTACTGTCTCTATTATAATATGACAGACCAGCTAGATCTATTGTCTCTATTATGATATGACAGACCAGCTAGATCTACTGTCTCTATTATAATATGACAGACCAGCTAGATCTACTGTCTCTATTATAATATGACAAACAGGCTAGATCTACTGTCTCTATTATAATGTGACAGACCAGCGAGATCTACTGTCTCTAGTATAATATGACAGACCAGCTAGATCTACTGTCTCTATTATATTATGACAGACCAGCTAGATCTACTGTCTCTATTATATTATGACAGACCAGCTAGATCTACTGTCTCTATTATAATATGACAGACCAGCTAGATCTACTGTCTCTATTATAATATGACAGACCAGCTAGATCTACTGTCTCTATTATAATATGACAGACCAGCTAGATCTACTGTCTCTATTATAATATGACAGACCAGCTAGATCTACTGTCTCTCTTATGATATGACAGACCAGCTAGATCTACTGTCTCTATTATAATATGACAGACCAGCTAGATCAATTGTCTCTATTATATTATGACAGACCAGCTAGATCAACTGTCTCTATTATAATATGACAGACCAGCTAGATCTACTGTCTCTATTATAATATGACAGACCAGCTAGATCTACTGTCTCTATTATAATATGACAGACCAGCTAGATCTACTGTCTCTATTATAATATGACAGACCAGCTAGATCTACTGTCTCTATTATAATATGACAGACCAGCTAGATCTACTGTCTCTATTATAATATGACAGACCAGCTAGATCTACTGTCTCTATTATAATATGACAGACCAGCTAGATCTACTGTCTCTATTATAATATGACAGACCAGCTAGATCTACTGTCTCTATTATAATATGACAGACCAGCTAGATCTACTGTCTCTATTATAATATGACAGACCAGCTAGATCTACTGTCTCTATTATAATATGACAGACCAGCTAGATCTACTGTCTCTATTATAATATGACAGACCAGCTAGATCTACTGTCTCTATTATATTATGACAGACCAGCTAGATCTACTGTCTCTATTATAATATGACAGACCAGCTAGATCTACTGTCTCTATTATATTATGACAGACCAGCTAGATCTACTGTCTCTATTATAATATGACAGACCAGCTAGATCTACTGTCTCTATTATATTATGACAGACCAGCTAGATCTACTGTCTCTATTATAATATGACAGACCAGCTAGATCTACTGTCTCTATTATAATATGACAGACCAGCTAGATCTACTGTCTCTATTATATTATGACAGACCAGCTAGATCTACTGTCTCTATTATAATATGACAGACCAGCTAGATCTACTGTCTCTATTATAATATGACAGACCAGCTAGATCTACTGTCTCTATTATAATATGACAGACCAGCTAGATCTACTGTCTCTATTATAATATGACAGACCAGCTAGATCTACTGTCTCTATTATAATATGACAGACCAGCTAGATCTACTGTCTCTATTATAATATGACAGACCAGCTAGATCTACTGTCTCTATTATAATATGACAGACCAGCTAGATCTACTGTCTCTATTATAATATGACAGACCAGCTAGATCTACTGTCTCTATTATAATATGACAGACCAGCTAGATCTACTGTCTCTATTATATTATGACAGACCAGCTAGATCTACTGTCTCTATTATAATATGACAGACCAGCTAGATCTACTGTCTCTATATCTATAATATGACAGACCAGCTAGATCTACTGTCTCTATTATAATATGACAGACCAGCTAGATCTACTGTCTCTATTATAATATGACAGACCAGCTAGATCTACTGTCTCTATTATAATATGACAGACCAGCTAGATCTACTGTCTCTATTATAATATGACAGACCAGCTAGATCTACTGTCTCTATTATAATATGACAGACCAGCTAGATCTACTGTCTCTATTATAATATGACAGACCAGCTAGATCTACTGTCTCTATTATAATATGACAGACCAGCTAGATCTACTGTCTCTATTATAATATGACAGACCAGCTAGATCTACTGTCTCTATTATAATATGACAGACCAGCTAGATCTACTGTCTCTATTATAATATGACAGACCAGCTAGATCTACTGTCTCTATTATAATATGACAGACCAGCTAGATCTACTGTCTCTATTATAATATGACAGACCAGCTAGATCTACTGTCTCTATTATAATATGACAGACCAGCTAGATCTACTGTCTCTATTATAATATGACAGACCAGCTAGATCTACTGTCTCTATTATAATATGACAGACCAGCTAGATCTACTGTCTCTATTATAATATGACAGACCAGCTAGATCTACTGTCTCTATTATAATATGACAGACCAGCTAGATCTACTGTCTCTATTATAATATGACAGACCAGCTAGATCTACTGTCTCTATTATAATATGACAGACCAGCTAGATCTACTGTCTCTATTATATATGACAGACCAGCTAGATCTACTGTCTCTATTATATTATGACAGACCAGCTAGATCTACTGTCTCTATTATAATATGACAGACCAGCTAGATCTACTGTCTCTATTATAATATGACAGACCAGCTAGATCTACTGTCTCTATTATATATGACAGACCAGCTAGATCTACTGTCTCTATTATAATATGACAGACCAGCTAGATCTACTGTCTCTATTATAATATGACAGACCAGCTAGATCTACTGTCTCTATTATAATATGACAGACCAGCTAGATCTACTGTCTCTATTATATTATGACAGACCAGCTAGATCTACTGTCTCTATTATAATATGACAGACCAGCTAGATCTACTGTCTCTATTATAATATGACAGACCAGCTAGATCTACTGTCTCTATTATAATATGACAGACCAGCTAGATCTACTGTCTCTATTATAATATGACAGACCAGCTAGATCTACTGTCTCTATTATATTATGACAGACCAGCTAGATCTACTGTCTCTATTATAATATGACAGACCAGCTAGATCTACTGTCTCTATTATAATATGACAGACCAGCTAGATCTACTGTCTCTATTATAATATGACAGACCAGCTAGATCTACTGTCTCTATTATAATATGACAGACCAGCTAGATCTACTGTCTCTATTATAATATGACAGACCAGCTAGATCTACTGTCTCTATTATAATATGACAGACCAGCTAGATCTACTGTCTCTATTATAATATGACAGACCAGCTAGATCTACTGTCTCTATTATAATATGACAGACCAGCTAGATCTACTGTCTCTATTATAATATGACAGACCAGCTAGATCTACTGTCTCTATTATAATATGACAGACCAGCTAGATCTACTGTCTCTATTATAATATGACAGACCAGCTAGATCTACTGTCTCTATTATAATATGACAGACCAGCTAGATCTACTGTCTCTATTATAATATGACAGACCAGCTAGATCTACTGTCTCTATTATAATATGACAGACCAGCTAGATCTACTGTCTCTATTATAATATGACAGACCAGCTAGATCTACTGTCTCTATTATAATATGACAGACCAGCTAGATCTACTGTCTCTATTATAATATGACAGACCAGCTAGATCTACTGTCTCTATTATAATATGACAGACCAGCTAGATCTACTGTCTCTATTATATTATGACAGACCAGCTAGATCTACTGTCTCTATTATAATATGACAGACCAGCTAGATCTACTGTCTCTATTATATTATGACAGACCAGCTAGATCTACTGTCTCTATTATAATATGACAGACCAGCTAGATCTACTGTCTCAATTATAATATGACAGACCAGCTAGATTGACAGTCTCAATTATATTATGACAGACCAGCTAGATCTACTGTCTCTATTATAATATGACAGACCAGCTAGATCTACTGTCTCAATTATAATATGACAGACCAGCTAGATCTACTGTCTCTATTATACTATGACAGACCAGCTAGATCTACTGTCTCTATTATAATATGACAGACCAGCTAGATCTACTGTCTCTATTATAATATGACAGACCAGCTAGATCTACTGTCTCTATTATAATATGACAGACCAGCTAGATCTACTGTCTCTATTATACCATATGACAGACCAGCTAGATCTACTGTCTCTATTATAATATGACAGACCAGCTAGATCTACTGTCTCTATTATAATATGACAGACCAGCTAGATCTACTGTCTCTATTATAATATGACAGACCAGCTAGATCTACTGTCTCTATTATAATATGACAGACCAGCTAGATCTACTGTCTCTATTATATTATGACAGACCAGCTAGATCTACTGTCTCTATTATAATATGACAGACCAGCTAGATCTACTGTCTCTATTATAATATGACAGACCAGCTAGATCTACTGTCTCTATTATAATATGACAGACCAGCTAGATCTACTGTCTCTATTATAATATGACAGACCAGCTAGATCTACTGTCTCTATTATAATATGACAGACCAGCTAGATCTACTGTCTCTATTATAATATGACAGACCAGCTAGATCTACTGTCTCTATTATAATATGACAGACCAGCTAGATCTACTGTCTCTATTATAATATGACAGACCAGCTAGATCTACTGTCTCTATTATAATATGACAGACCAGCTAGATCTACTGTCTCTATTATAATATGACAGACCAGCTAGATCTACTGTCTCTATTATAATATGACAGACCAGCTAGATCTACTGTCTCTATTATAATATGACAGACCAGCTAGATCTACTGTCTCTATTATAATATGACAGACCAGCTAGATCTACTGTCTCTATTATAATATGACAGACCAGCTAGATCTACTGTCTCTATTATAATATGACAGACCAGCTAGATCTACTGTCTCTATTATAATATGACAGACCAGCTAGATCTACTGTCTCTATTATAATATGACAGACCAGCTAGATCTACTGTCTCTATTATAATATGACAGACCAGCTAGATCTACTGTCTCTATTATAATATGACAGACCAGCTAGATCTACTGTCTCTATTATAATATGACAGACCAGCTAGATCTACTGTCTCTATTATAATATGACAGACCAGCTAGATCTACTGTCTCTATTATAATATGACAGACCAGCTAGATCTACTGTCTCTATTATAATATGACAGACCAGCTAGATCTACTGTCTCTATTATAATATGACAGACCAGCTAGATCTACTGTCTCTATTATAATATGACAGACCAGCTAGATCTACTGTCTCTATTATAATATGACAGACCAGCTAGATCTACTGTCTCTATTATAATATGACAGACCAGCTAGATCTACTGTCTCTATTATAATATGACAGACCAGCTAGATCTACTGTCTCTATTATAATATGACAGACCAGCTAGATCTACTGTCTCTATTATAATATGACAGACCAGCTAGATCTACTGTCTCTATTATAATATGACAGACCAGCTAGATCTACTGTCTCTATTATAATATGACAGACCAGCTAGATCTACTGTCTCTATTATAATATGACAGACCAGCTAGATCTACTGTCTCTATTATAATATGACAGACCAGCTAGATCTACTGTCTCTATTATAATATGACAGACCAGCTAGATCTACTGTCTCTATTATAATATGACAGACCAGCTAGATCTACTGTCTCTATTATAATATGACAGACCAGCTAGATCTACTGTCTCTATTATAATATGACAGACCAGCTAGATCTACTGTCTCTATTATAATATGACAGACCAGCTAGATCTACTGTCTCTATTATAATATGACAGACCAGCTAGATCTACTGTCTCTATTATAATATGACAGACCAGCTAGATCTACTGTCTCTATTATAATATGACAGACCAGCTAGATCTACTGTCTCTATTATAATATGACAGACCAGCTAGATCTACTGTCTCTATTATAATATGACAGACCAGCTAGATCTACTGTCTCTATTATAATATGACAGACCAGCTAGATCTACTGTCTCTATTATAATATGACAGACCAGCTAGATCTACTGTCTCTATTATAATATGACAGACCAGCTAGATCTACTGTCTCTATTATAATATGACAGACCAGCTAGATCTACTGTCTCTATTATATTATGACAGACCAGCTAGATCTACTGTCTCTATTATAATATGACAGACCAGCTAGATCTACTGTCTCTATTATAATATGACAGACCAGCTAGATCTACTGTCTCTATTATAATATGACAGACCAGCTAGATCTACTGTCTCTATTATAATATGACAGACCAGCTAGATCTACTGTCTCTATTATATTATGACAGACCAGCTAGATCTACTGTCTCTATTATAATATGACAGACCAGCTAGATCTACTGTCTCTATTATATTATGACAGACCAGCTAGATCTACTGTCTCTATTATAATATGACAGACCAGCTAGATCTACTGTCTCTATTATAATATGACAGACCAGCTAGATCTACTGTCTCTATTATAATATGACAGACCAGCTAGATCTACTGTCTCTATTATAATATGACAGACCAGCTAGATCTACTGTCTCTATTATAATATGACAGACCAGCTAGATCTACTGTCTCTATTATAATATGACAGACCAGCTAGATCTACTGTCTCTATTATAATATGACAGACCAGCTAGATCTACTGTCTCTATTATAATATGACAGACCAGCTAGATCTACTGTCTCTATTATAATATGACAGACCAGCTAGATCTACTGTCTCTATTATAATATGACAGACCAGCTAGATCTACTGTCTCTATTATATTATGACAGACCAGCTAGATCTACTGTCTCTATTATAATATGACAGACCAGCTAGATCTACTGTCTCTATTATAATATGACAGACCAGCTAGATCTACTGTCTCTATTATAATATGACAGACCAGCTAGATCTACTGTCTCTATTATAATATGACAGACCAGCTAGATCTACTGTCTCTATTATAATATGACAGACCAGCTAGATCTACTGTCTCTATTATAATATGACAGACCAGCTAGATCTACTGTCTCTATTATAATATGACAGACCAGCTAGATCTACTGTCTCTATTATAATATGACAGACCAGCTAGATCTACTGTCTCTATTATAATATGACAGACCAGCTAGATCTACTGTCTCTATTATAATATGACAGACCAGCTAGATCTACTGTCTCTATTATAATATGACAGACCAGCTAGATCTACTGTCTCTATTATAATATGACAGACCAGCTAGATCTACTGTCTCTATTATAATATGACAGACCAGCTAGATCTACTGTCTCTATTATAATATGACAGACCAGCTAGATCTACTGTCTCTATTATAATATGACAGACCAGCTAGATCTACTGTCTCTATTATAATATGACAGACCAGCTAGATCTACTGTCTCTATTATAATATGACAGACCAGCTAGATCTACTGTCTCTATTATAATATGACAGACCAGCTAGATCTACTGTCTCTATTATAATATGACAGACCAGCTAGATCTACTGTCTCTATTATAATATGACAGACCAGCTAGATCTACTGTCTCTATTATAATATGACAGACCAGCTAGATCTACTGTCTCTATTATAATATGACAGACCAGCTAGATCTACTGTCTCTATGACAGACCAGCTAGATTATAATATGACAGACCAGCTAGATCTACTGTCTCTATTATAATATGACAGACCAGCTAGATCTACTGTCTCTATTATAATATGACAGACCAGCTAGATCTACTGTCTCTATTATAATATGACAGACCAGCTAGATCTACTGTCTCTATTATGATATGACAGACCAGCTAGATCTACTGTCTCTATTATAATATGACAGACCAGCTAGATCTACTGTCTCTATTATAATATGACAGACCAGCTAGATCTACTGTCTCTATTATAATATGACAGACCAGCTAGATCTACTGTCTCTATTATAATATGACAGACCAGCTAGATCTACTGTCTCTATTATAATATGACAGACCAGCTAGATCTACTGTCTCTATTATAATATGACAGACCAGCTAGATCTACTGTCTCTATTATAATATGACAGACCAGCTAGATCTACTGTCTCTATTATAATATGACAGACCAGCTAGATCTACTGTCTCTATTATAATATGACAGACCAGCTAGATCTACTGTCTCTATTATAATATGACAGACCAGCTAGATCTACTGTCTCTATTATAATATGACAGACCAGCTAGATCTACTGTCTCTATTATAATATGACAGACCAGCTAGATCTACTGTCTCTATTATATATGACAGACCAGCTAGATCTACTGTCTCTATTATAATATGACAGACCAGCTAGATCTACTGTCTCTATTATAATATGACAGACCAGCTAGATCTACTGTCTCTATTATAATATGACAGACCAGCTAGATCTACTGTCTCTATTATAATATGACAGACCAGCTAGATCTACTGTCTCTATTATAATATGACAGACCAGCTAGATCTACTGTCTCTATTATAATATGACAGACCAGCTAGATCTACTGTCTCTATTATAATATGACAGACCAGCTAGATCTACTGTCTCTATTATAATATGACAGACCAGCTAGATCTACTGTCTCTATTATAATATGACAGACCAGCTAGATCTACTGTCTCTATTATAATATGACAGACCAGCTAGATCTACTGTCTCTATTATAATATGACAGACCAGCTAGATCTACTGTCTCTATTATAATATGACAGACCAGCTAGATCTACTGTCTCTATTATAATATGACAGACCAGCTAGATCTACTGTCTCTATTATAATATGACAGACCAGCTAGATCTACTGTCTCTATTATAATATGACAGACCAGCTAGATCTACTGTCTCTATTATAATATGACAGACCAGCTAGATCTACTGTCTCTATTATATTATGACAGACCAGCTAGATCTACTGTCTCTATTATAATATGACAGACCAGCTAGATCTACTGTCTCTATTATAATATGACAGACCAGCTAGATCTACTGTCTCTATTATAATATGACAGACCAGCTAGATCTACTGTCTCTATTATAATATGACAGACCAGCTAGATCTACTGTCTCTATTATAATATGACAGACCAGCTAGATCTACTGTCTCTATTATAATATGACAGACCAGCTAGATCTACTGTCTCTATTATAATATGACAGACCAGCTAGATCTACTGTCTCTATTATAATATGACAGACCAGCTAGATCTACTGTCTCTATTATAATATGACAGACCAGCTAGATCTACTGTCTCTATTATAATATGACAGACCAGCTAGATCTACTGTCTCTATTATAATATGACAGACCAGCTAGATCTACTGTCTCTATTATAATATGACAGACCAGCTAGATCTACTGTCTCTATTATAATATGACAGACCAGCTAGATCTACTGTCTCTATTATAATATGACAGACCAGCTAGATCTACTGTCTCTATTATAATATGACAGACCAGCTAGATCTACTGTCTCTATTATAATATGACAGACCAGCTAGATCTACTGTCTCTATTATAATATGACAGACCAGCTAGATCTACTGTCTCTATTATAATATGACAGACCAGCTAGATCTACTGTCTCTATTATAATATGACAGACCAGCTAGATCTACTGTCTCTATTATAATATGACAGACCAGCTAGATCTACTGTCTCTATTATAATATGACAGACCAGCTAGATCTACTGTCTCTATTATAATATGACAGACCAGCTAGATCTACTGTCTCTATTATAATATGACAGACCAGCTAGATCTACTGTCTCTATTATAATATGACAGACCAGCTAGATCTACTGTCTCTATTATAATATGACAGACCAGCTAGATCTACTGTCTCTATTATAATATGACAGACCAGCTAGATCTACTGTCTCTATTATAATATGACAGACCAGCTAGATCTACTGTCTCTATTATAATATGACAGACCAGCTAGATCTACTGTCTCTATTATAATATGACAGACCAGCTAGATCTACTGTCTCTATTATAATATGACAGACCAGCTAGATCTACTGTCTCTATTATAATATGACAGACCAGCTAGATCTACTGTCTCTATTATAATATGACAGACCAGCTAGATCTACTGTCTCTATTATAATATGACAGACCAGCTAGATCTACTGTCTCTATTATAATATGACAGACCAGCTAGATCTACTGTCTCTATTATAATATGACAGACCAGCTAGATCTACTGTCTCTATTATGATATGACAGACCAGCTAGATCTACTGTCTCTATTATAATATGACAGACCAGCTAGATCTACTGTCGCTATTATATTATGACAGACCACAGCTAGATCTACTGTCTCTATTATAATATGACAGACCAGCTAGATCTACTGTCTCTATTATAATATGACAGACCAGCTAGATCTACTGTCTCTATTATAATATGACAGACAGCTAGATCTACTGTCTCTTTTATAATATGACAGACCAGCTAGATCTACTGTCTCTATTATAATATGACAGACCAGCTAGATCTACTGTCTCTATTATAATATGACAGACCAGCTAGATCTACTGTCTCTATTATAATATGACAGACCAGCTAGATCTACTGTCTCTATTATAATATGACAGACCAGCTAGATCTACTGTCTCTATTATAATATGACAGACCAGCTAGATCTACTGTCTCTATTATAATATGACAGACCAGCTAGATCTACTGTCTCTATTATAATATGACAGACCAGCTAGATCTACTGTCTCTATTATAATATGACAGACCAGCTAGATCTACTGTCTCTATTATATATGACAGACCAGCTAGATCTACTGTCTCTATTATAATATGACAGACCAGCTAGATCTACTGTCTCTATTATAATATGACAGACCAGCTAGATCTACTGTCTCTATTATAATATGACAGACCAGCTAGATCTACTGTCTCTATTATAATATGACAGACCAGCTAGATCTACTGTCTCTATTATAATATGACAGACCAGCTAGATCTACTGTCTCTATTATAATATGACAGACCAGCTAGATCTACTGTCTCTATTATAATATGACAGACCAGCTAGATCTACTGTCTCTATTATAATATGACAGACCAGCTAGATCTACTGTCTCTATTATAATATGACAGACCAGCTAGATCTACTGTCTCTATTATAATATGACAGACCAGCTAGATCTACTGTCTCTATTATAATATGACAGACCAGCTAGATCTACTGTCTCTATTATATTATGACAGACCAGCTAGATCTACTGTCTCTATTATAATATGACAGACCAGCTAGATCTACTGTCTCTATTATAATATGACAGACCAGCTAGATCTACTGTCTCTATTATAATATGACAGACCAGCTAGATCTACTGTCTCTATTATAATATGACAGACCAGCTAGATCTACTGTCTCTATTATAATATGACAGACCAGCTAGATCTACTGTCTCTATTATAATATGACAGACCAGCTAGATCTACTGTCTCTATTATATATGACAGACCAGCTAGATCTACTGTCTCTATTATAATATGACAGACCAGCTAGATCTACTGTCTCTATTATAATATGACAGACCAGCTAGATCTACTGTCTCTATTATAATATGACAGACCAGCTAGATCTACTGTCTCTATTATAATATGACAGACCAGCTAGATCTACTGTCTCTATTATAATATGACAGACCAGCTAGATCTACTGTCTCTATTATAATATGACAGACCAGCTAGATCTACTGTCTCTATTATAATATGACAGACCAGCTAGATCTACTGTCTCTATTATAATATGACAGACCAGCTAGATCTACTGTCTCTATTATAATATGACAGACCAGCTAGATCTACTGTCTCTATTATAATATGACAGACCAGCTAGATCTACTGTCTCTATTATAATATGACAGACCAGCTAGATCTACTGTCTCTATTATAATATGACAGACCAGCTAGATCTACTGTCTCTATTATAATATGACAGACCAGCTAGATCTACTGTCTCTATTATAATATGACAGACCAGCTAGATCTACTGTCTCTATTATAATATGACAGACCAGCTAGATCTACTGTCTCTATTATAATATGACAGACCAGCTAGATCTACTGTCTCTATTATAATATGACAGACCAGCTAGATCTACTGTCTCTATTATAATATGACAGACCAGCTAGATCTACTGTCTCTATTATAATATGACAGACCAGCTAGATCTACTGTCTCTATTATATAATATGACAGACCAGCTAGATCTACTGTCTCTATTATATATATGACAGACCAGCTAGATCTACTGTCTCTATTATAATATGACAGACCAGCTAGATCTACTGTCTCTATTATAATATGACAGACCAGCTAGATCTACTGTCTCTATTATAATATGACAGACCAGCTAGATCTACTGTCTCTATTATATATGACAGACCAGCTAGATCTACTGTCTCTATTATAATATGACAGACCAGCTAGATCTACTGTCTCTATTATAATATGACAGACCAGCTAGATCTACTGTCTCTATTATAATATGACAGACCAGCTAGATCTACTGTCTCTATTATAATATGACAGACCAGCTAGATCTACTGTCTCTATTATAATATGACAGACCAGCTAGATCTACTGTCTCTATTATAATATGACAGACCAGCTAGATCTACTGTCTCTATTATAATATGACAGACCAGCTAGATCTACTGTCTCTATTATAATATGACAGACTGTCTCTATTATAATATGACAGACCAGCTAGATCTACTGTCTCTATTATAATATGACAGACCAGCTAGATCTACTGTCTCTATTATAATATGACAGACCAGCTAGATCTACTGTCTCTATTATAATATGACAGACCAGCTAGATCTACTGTCTCTATTATAATATGACAGACCAGCTAGATCTACTGTCTCTATTATAATATGACAGACCAGCTAGATCTACTGTCTCTATTATAATATGACAGACCAGCTAGATCTACTGTCTCTATTATAATATGACAGACCAGCTAGATCTACTGTCTCTATTATAATATGACAGACCAGCTAGATCTACTGTCTCTATTATAATATGACAGACCAGCTAGATCTACTGTCTCTATTATAATATGACAGACCAGCTAGATCTACTGTCTCTATTATAATATGACAGACCAGCTAGATCTACTGTCTCTATTATATATGACAGACCAGCTAGATCTACTGTCTCTATTATAATATGACAGACCAGCTAGATCTACTGTCTCTATTATATATATGACAGACCAGCTAGATCTACTGTCTCTATTATATTATGACAGACCAGCTAGATCTACTGTCTCTATTATAATATGACAGACCAGCTAGATCTACTGTCTCTATTATAATATGACAGACCAGCTAGATCTACTGTCTCTATTATATTATGACAGACCAGCTAGATCTACTGTCTCTATTATAATATGACAGACCAGCTAGATCTACTGTCTCTATTATAATATGACAGACCAGCTAGATCTACTGTCTCTATTATAATATGACAGACCAGCTAGATCTACTGTCTCTATTATAATATGACAGACCAGCTAGATCTACTGTCTCTATTATAATATGACAGACCAGCTAGATCTACTGTCTCTATTATAATATGACAGACCAGCTAGATCTACTGTCTCTATTATATATGACAGACCAGCTAGATCTACTGTCTCTATTATATATGACAGACCAGCTAGATCTACTGTCTCTATTATAATATGACAGACCAGCTAGATCTACTGTCTCTATTATAATATGACAGACCAGCTAGATCTACTGTCTCTATTATAATATGACAGACCAGCTAGATCTACTGTCTCTATTATAATATGACAGACCAGCTAGATCTACTGTCTCTATTATAATATGACAGACCAGCTAGATCTACTGTCTCTATTATAATATGACAGACCAGCTAGATCTACTGTCTCTATTATAATATGACAGACCAGCTAGATCTACTGTCTCTATTATATTATGACAGACCAGCTAGATCTACTGTCTCTATTATAATATGACAGACCAGCTAGATCTACTGTCTCTATTATAATATGACAGACCAGCTAGATCTACTGTCTCTATTATAATATGACAGACCAGCTAGATCTACTGTCTCTATTATAATATGACAGACCAGCTAGATCTACTGTCTCTATTATAATATGACAGACCAGCTAGATCTACTGTCTCTATTATGATATGACAGACCAGCTAGATCTACTGTCTCTATTATAATATGACAGACCAGCTAGATCTACTGTCTCTATTATAATATGACAGACCAGCTAGATCTACTGTCTCTATTATAATATGACAGACCAGCTAGATCTACTGTCTCTATTATAATATGACAGACCAGCTAGATCTACTGTCTCTATTATAATATGACAGACCAGCTAGATCTACTGTCTCTATTATAATATGACAGACCAGCTAGATCTACTGTCTCTATTATAATATGACAGACCAGCTAGATCTACTGTCTCTATTATAATATGACAGACCAGCTAGATCTACTGTCTCTATTATAATATGACAGACCAGCTAGATCTACTGTCTCTATTATAATATGACAGACCAGCTAGATCTACTGTCTCTATTATAATATGACAGACCAGCTAGATCTACTGTCTCTATTATAATATGACAGACCAGCTAGATCTACTGTCTCTATTATAATATGACAGACCAGCTAGATCTACTGTCTCTATTATAATATGACAGACCAGCTAGAGATCTACTGTCTCTATTATAATATGACAGACCAGCTAGATCTACTGTCTCTATTATAATATGACAGACCAGCTAGATCTACTGTCTCTATTATAATATGACAGACCAGCTAGATCTACTGTCTCTATTATAATATGACAGACCAGCTAGATCTACTGTCTCTATTATAATATGACAGACCAGCTAGATCTACTGTCTCTATTATAATATGACAGACCAGCTAGATCTACTGTCTCTATTATAATATGACAGACCAGCTAGATCTACTGTCTCTATTATAATATGACAGACCAGCTAGATCTACTGTCTCTATTATAATATGACAGACCAGCAGCTAGATCTACTGTCTCTATTATAATATGACAGACCAGCTAGATCTACTGTCTCTATTATAATATGACAGACCAGCTAGATCTACTGTCTCTATTATATATGACAGACCAGCTAGATCTACTGTCTCTATTATAATATGACAGACCAGCTAGATCTACTGTCTATTATAATATGACAGACCAGCTAGATTGTCTCTATTATAATATGACAGACCAGCTAGATCTACTGTCTCTATTATAATATGACAGACCAGCTAGATCTACTGTCTCTATTATAATATCAGACCACTGTCTCTATTATAATATGACAGACCAGCTAGATCTACTGTCTCTATTATAATATGACAGACCAGCTAGATCTACTGTCTCTATTATAATATGACAGACCAGCTAGATCTACTGTCTCTATTATAATATGACAGACCAGCTAGATCTACTGTCTCTATTATAATATGACAGACCAGCTAGATCTACTGTCTCTATTATAATATGACAGACCAGCTAGATCTACTGTCTCTATTATAATATGACAGACCAGCTAGATCTACTGTCTCTATTATATTATGACAGACCAGCTAGATCTACTGTCTCTATTATAATATGACAGACCAGCTAGATCTACTGTCTCTATTATAATATGACAGACCAGCTAGATCTACTGTCTCTATTATAATATGACAGACCAGCTAGATCTACTGTCTCTATTATAATATGACAGACCAGCTAGATCTACTGTCTCTATTATAATATGACAGACCAGCTAGATCTACTGTCTATTATAATATGACAGACCAGCTAGATCTACTGTCTCTATTATATGACAGACCAGCTAGATCTACTGTCTCTATTATAATATGACAGACCAGCTAGATCTACTGTCTCTATTATAATATGACAGACCAGCTAGATCTACTGTCTCTATTATAATATGACAGACCAGCTAGATCTACTGTCTCTATTATAATATGACAGACCAGCTAGATCTACTGTCTCTATTATAATATGACAGACCAGCTAGATCTACTGTCTCTATTATAATATGACAGACCAGCTAGATCTACTGTCTCTATTATAATATGACAGACCAGCTAGATCTACTGTCTCTATTATAATATGACAGACCAGCTAGATCTACTGTCTCTATTATAATATGACAGACCAGCTAGATCTACTGTCTCTATTATAATATGACAGACCAGCTAGATCTACTGTCTCTATTATAATATGACAGACCAGCTAGATCTACTGTCTCTATTATATTATGACAGACCAGCTAGATCTACTGTCTCTATTATAATATGACAGACCAGCTAGATCTACTGTCTCTATTATAATATGACAGACCAGCTAGATCTACTGTCTCTATTATAATATGACAGACCAGCTAGATCTACTGTCTCTATTATAATATGACAGACCAGCTAGATCTACTGTCTCTATTATATTATACCAGCTAGATCTACTGTCTCTGACATGACCAGCTAGATCTACTGTCTCTATTATAATATGACAGACCAGCTAGATCTACTGTCTCTATTATATATGACAGACCAGCTAGATCTACTGTCTCTATTATAATATGACAGACCAGCTAGATCTACTGTCTCTATTATATATGACAGACCAGCTAGATCTACTGTCTCTATTATAATATGACAGACCAGCTAGATCTACTGTCTCTATTATATATGACAGACCAGCTAGATCTACTGTCTATTATAATATGACAGACCAGCTAGATCTACTGTCTCTATTATAATATGACAGACCAGCTAGATCTACTGTCTCTATTATAATATGACAGACCAGCTAGATCTACTGTCTCTATTATAATATGACAGACCAGCTAGATCTACTGTCTCTATTATAATATGACAGACCAGCTAGATCTACTGTCTCTATTATAATATGACAGACCAGCTAGATCTACTGTCTCTATTATAATATGACAGACCAGCTAGATCTCTCTATTATAATATGACTGTCAGCTATTATCTATTATGACAGACCAGCTAGATCTACTGTCTCTATTATATATGACAGACCAGCTAGATCTACTGTCTCTATTATAATATGACAGACCAGCTAGATCTACTGTCTCTATTATATATGACAGACCAGCTAGATCTACTGTCTCTATTATAATATGACAGACCAGCTAGATCTACTGTCTCTATTATAATATGACAGACCAGCTAGATCTACTGTCTCTATTATAATATGACAGACCAGCTAGATCTACTGTCTCTATTATAATATGACAGACCAGCTAGATCTACTGTCTCTATTATAATATGACAGACCAGCTATGATCTACTGTCTCTATTATAATATGACAGACCAGCTAGATCTGTGTCTCTATTATATATGACAGACCAGCTAGATCTACTGTCTCTATTATAATATGACAGACCAGCTAGATCTACTGTCTCTATTATAATATGACAGACCAGCTAGATCTACTGTCTCTATTATAATATGACAGACCAGCTAGATCTACTGTCTCTATTATAATATGACAGACCAGCTAGATCTACTGTCTCTATTATAATATGACAGACCAGCTAGATCTACTGTCTCTATTATAATATGACAGACCAGCTAGATCTACTGTCTCTATTATAATATGACAGACCAGCTAGATCTACTGTCTCTATTATAATATGACAGACCAGCTAGATCTACTGTCTCTATTATAATATGACAGACCAGCTAGATCTACTGTCTCTATTATAATATGACAGACCAGCTAGATCTACTGTCTCTATTATAATATGACAGACCAGCTAGATCTACTGTCTCTATTATAATATGACAGACCAGCTAGATCTACTGTCTCTATTATAATATGACAGACCAGCTAGATCTACTGTCTCTATTATAATATGACAGACCAGCTAGATCTACTGTCTCTATTATAATATGACAGACCAGCTAGATCTACTGTCTCTATTATAATATGACAGACCAGCTAGATCTACTGTCTCTATTATAATATGACAGACCAGCTAGATCTACTGTCTCTATTATAATATGACAGACCAGCTAGATCTACTGTCTCTATTATAATATGACAGACCAGCTAGATCTACTGTCTCTATATATGACAGACCAGCTAGACATATGACCAGCTAGATCTACTGTCTCTATTATAATATGACAGACCAGCTAGATCTACTGTCTCTATTATAATATGACAGACCAGCTAGATCTACTGTCTCTATTATATTATGACAGACCAGCTAGATCTACTGTCTCTATTATAATATGACAGACCAGCTAGATCTACTGTCTCTATTATAATATGACAGACCAGCTAGATCTACTGTCTCTATTATAATATGACAGACCAGCTAGATCTACTGTCTCTATTATAATATGACAGACCAGCTAGATCTACTGTCTCTATTATAATATGACAGACCAGCTAGATCTACTGTCTCTATTATAATATGACAGACCAGCTAGATCTACTGTCTCTATTATAATATGACAGACCAGCTAGATCTACTGTCTCTATTATAATATGACAGACCAGCTAGACTGTCTCTAGCTGTCTCTATTATAATATGACAGACCAGCTAGATCTACTGTCTCTATTATAATATGACAGACCAGCTAGATCTACTGTCTCTATTATAATATGACAGACCAGCTAGATCTACTGTCTCTATTATAATATGACAGACCAGCTAGATCTACTGTCTCTATTATAATATGACAGACCAGCTAGATCTACTGTCTCTATTATAATATGACAGACCAGCTAGATCTACTGTCTCTATTATAATATGACAGACCAGCTAGATCTACTGTCTCTATTATAATATGACAGACCAGCTAGATCTACTGTCTCTATTATAATATGACAGACCAGCTAGATCTACTGTCTCTATTATAATATGACAGACCAGCTAGATCTACTGTCTCTATTATAATATGACAGACCAGCTAGATCTACTGTCTCTATTATAATATGACAGACCAGCTAGATCTACTGTCTCTATTATAATATGACAGACCAGCTAGATCTACTGTCTCTATTATAATATGACAGACCAGCTAGATCTACTGTCTCTATTATAATATGACAGACCAGCTAGATCTACTGTCTCTATTATAATATGACAGACCAGCTAGATCTACTGTCTCTATTATAATATGACAGACCAGCTAGATCTACTGTCTCTATTATAATATGACAGACCAGCTAGATCTACTGTCTCTATTATAATATGACAGACCAGCTAGATCTACTGTCTCTATTATAATATGACAGACCAGCTAGATCTACTGTCTCTATTATAATATGACAGACCAGCTAGATCTACTGTCTCTATTATAATATGACAGACCAGCTAGATCTACTGTCTCTATTATAATATGACAGACCAGCTAGATCTACTGTCTCTATTATATTATGACAGACCAGCTAGATCTACTGTCTCTATTATAATATGACAGACCAGCTAGATCTACTGTCTCTATTATAATATGACAGACCAGCTAGATCTACTGTCTCTATTATAATATGACAGACCAGCTAGATCTACTGTCTCTATTATAATATGACAGACCAGCTAGATCTACTGTCTCTATTATAATATGACAGACCAGCTAGATCTACTGTCTCTATTATAATATGACAGACCAGCTAGATCTACTGTCTCTATTATAATATGACAGACCAGCTAGATCTACTGTCTCTATTATAATATGACAGACCAGCTAGATCTACTGTCTCTATTATAATATGACAGACCAGCTAGATCTACTGTCTCTATTATAATATGACAGACCAGCTAGATCTACTGTCTCTATTATAATATGACAGACCAGCTAGATCTACTGTCTCTATTATAATATGACAGACCAGCTAGATCTACTGTCTCTATTATAATATGACAGACCAGCTAGATCTACTGTCTCTATTATAATATGACAGACCAGCTAGATCTACTGTCTCTATTATATATGACAGACCAGCTAGATCTACTGTCTCTATTATAATATGACAGACCAGCTAGATCTACTGTCTCTATTATATATGACAGACCAGCTAGATCTACTGTCTCTATTATAATATGACAGACCAGCTAGATCTACTGTCTCTATTATAATATGACAGACCAGCTAGATCTACTGTCTCTATTATATTATGACAGACCAGCTAGATCTACTGTCTCTATTATAATATGACAGACCAGCTAGATCTACTGTCTCTATTATAATATGACAGACCAGCTAGATCTACTGTCTCTATTATATTATGACAGACCAGCTAGATCTACTGTCTCTATATATATGACAGACCAGCTAGATCTACTGTCTCTATTATAATATGACAGACCAGCTAGATCTACTGTCTCTATTATAATATGACAGACCAGCTAGATCTACTGTCTCTATTATAATATGACAGACCAGCTAGATCTACTGTCTCTATTATATATGACAGACCAGCTAGATCTACTGTCTCTATTATAATATGACAGACCAGCTAGATCTACTGTCTCTATTATAATATGACAGACCAGCTAGATCTACTGTCTCTATTATAATATGACAGACCAGCTAGATCTACTGTCTCTATTATAATATGACAGACCAGCTAGATCTACTGTCTCTATTATAATATGACAGACCAGCTAGATCTACTGTCTCTATTATATTATGACAGACCAGCTAGATCTACTGTCTCTATTATAATATGACAGACCAGCTAGATCTACTGTCTCTATTATAATATGACAGACCAGCTAGATCTACTGTCTCTATTATAATATGACAGACCAGCTAGATCTACTGTCTCTATTATAATATGACAGACCAGCTAGATCTACTGTCTCTATTATAATATGACAGACCAGCTAGATCTGACAGACCACTGATCTCTCTATTATAATATGACAGACCAGCTAGATCTACTGTCTCTATTATAATATGACAGACCAGCTAGATCTACTGTCTCTATTATAATATGACAGACCAGCTAGATCTACTGTCTCTATTATAATATGACAGACCAGCTAGATCTACTGTCTCTATTATAATATGACAGACCAGCTAGATCTACTGTCTCTATTATAATATGACAGACCAGCTAGATCTACTGTCTCTATTATAATATGACAGACCAGCTAGATCTACTGTCTCTATTATAATATGACAGACCAGCTAGATCTACTGTCTCTATTATAATATGACAGACCAGCTAGATCTACTGTCTCTATTATAATATGACAGACCAGCTAGATCTACTGTCTCTATTATAATATGACAGACCAGCTAGATCTACTGTCTCTATTATAATATGACAGACCAGCTAGATCTACTGTCTCTATTATAATATGACAGACCAGCTAGATCTACTGTCTCTATTATAATATGACAGACCAGCTAGATCTACTGTCTCTATTATAATATGACAGACCAGCTAGATCTACTGTCTCTATTATAATATGACAGACCAGCTAGATCTACTGTCTCTATTATAATATGACAGACCAGCTAGATCTACTGTCTCTATTATAATATGACAGACCAGCTAGATCTACTGTCTCTATTATAATATGACAGACCAGCTAGATCTACTGTCTCTATTATAATATGACAGACCAGCTAGATCTACTGTCTCTATTATAATATGACAGACCAGCTAGATCTACTGTCTCTATTATAATATGACAGACCAGACCAGCTAGATCTACTGTAGATATGACAGACCAGCTAGATCTACTGTCTCTATTATAATATGACAGACCAGCTAGATCTACTGTCTCTATTATAATATGACAGACCAGCTAGATCTACTGTCTCTATTATAATATGACAGACCAGCTAGATCTACTGTCTCTATTATATATGACAGACCAGCTAGATCTACTGTCTCTATTATAATATGACAGACCAGCTAGATCTACTGTCTCTATTATAATATGACAGACCAGCTAGATCTACTGTCTCTATTATAATATGACAGACCAGCTAGATCTACTGTCTCTATTATAATATGACAGACCAGCTAGATCTACTGTCTCTATTATAATATGACAGACCAGCTAGATCTACTGTCTCTATTATAATATGACAGACCAGCTAGATCTACTCTAGAATATGACAGACCTGTCTCTATTATAATATGACAGACCAGCTAGATCTACTGTCTCTATTATAATATGACAGACCAGCTAGATCTACTGTCTCTATTATAATATGACAGACCAGCTAGATCTACTGTCTCTATTATAATATGACAGACCAGCTAGATCTACTGTCTCTATTATATATGACAGACCAGCTAGATCTACTGTCTCTATTATAATATGACAGACCAGCTAGATCTACTGTCTCTATTATAATATGACAGACCAGCTAGATCTACTGTCTCTATTATAATATGACAGACCAGCTAGATCTACTGTCTCTATTATAATATGACAGACCAGCTAGATCTACTGTCTCTATTATAATATGACAGACCAGCTAGATCTACTGTCTCTATTATAATATGACAGACCAGCTAGATCTACTGTCTCTATTATAATATGACAGACCAGCTAGATCTACTGTCTCTATTATAATATGACAGACCAGCTAGATCTACTGTCTCTATTATAATATGACAGACCAGCTAGATCTACTGTCTCTATTATAATATGACAGACCAGCTAGATCTACTGTCTCTATTATAATATGACAGACCAGCTAGATCTACTGTCTCTATTATAATATGACAGACCAGCTAGATCTACTGTCTCTATTATAATATGACAGACCAGCTAGATCTACTGTCTCTATTATAATATGACAGACCAGCTAGATCTACTGTCTCTATTATAATATGACAGACCAGCTAGATCTACTGTCTCTATTATAATATGACAGACCAGCTAGATCTACTGTCTCTATTATAATATGACAGACCAGCTAGATCTACTGTCTCTATTATAATATGACAGACCAGCTAGATCTACTGTCTCTATTATAATATGACAGACCAGCTAGATCTACTGTCTCTATTATAATATGACAGACCAGCTAGATCTACTGTCTCTATTATAATATGACAGACCAGCTAGATCTACTGTCTCTATTATAATATGACAGACCAGCTAGATCTACTGTCTCTATTATATATGACAGACCAGCTAGATCTACTGTCTCTATTATAATATGACAGACCAGCTAGATCTACTGTCTCTATTATAATATGACAGACCAGCTAGATCTACTGTCTCTATTATAATATGACAGACCAGCTAGATCTACTGTCTCTATTATAATATGACAGACCAGCTAGATCTACTGTCTCTATTATAATATGACAGACCAGCTAGATCTACTGTCTCTATTATAATATGACAGACCAGCTAGATCTACTGTCTCTATTATAATATGACAGACCAGCTAGATCTACTGTCTCTATTATAATATGACAGACCAGCTAGATCTACTGTCTCTATTATAATATGACAGACCAGCTAGATCTACTGTCTCTATTATGACAGAATATGACAGACCAGCTAGATCTACTGTCTCTATTATAATATGACAGACCAGCTAGATCTACTGTCTCTATTATAATATGACAGACCAGCTAGATCTACTGTCTCTATTATAATATGACAGACCAGCTAGATCTACTGTCTCTATTATAATATGACAGACCAGCTAGATCTACTGTCTCTATTATAATATGACAGACCAGCTAGATCTACTGTCTCTATTATAATATGACAGACCAGCTAGATCTACTGTCTCTATTATAATATGACAGACCAGCTAGATCTACTGTCTCTATTATAATATGACAGACCAGCTAGATCTACTGTCTCTATTATAATATGACAGACCAGCTAGATCTACTGTCTCTATTATATATGACAGACCAGCTAGATCTACTGTCTCTATTATAATATGACAGACCAGCTAGATCTACTGTCTCTATTATATTATGACAGACCAGCTAGATCTACTGTCTCTATTATAATATGACAGACCAGCTAGATCTACTGTCTCTATTATAATATGACAGACCAGCTAGATCTACTGTCTCTATTATAATATGACAGACCAGCTAGATCTACTGTCTCTATTATAATATGACAGACCAGCTAGATCTACTGTCTCTATTATAATATGACAGACCAGCTAGATCTACTGTCTCTATTATAATATGACAGACCAGCTAGATCTACTGTCTCTATTATAATATGACAGACCAGCTAGATCTACTGTCTCTATTATAATATGACAGACCAGCTAGATCTACTGTCTCTATTATAATATGACAGACCAGCTAGATCTACTGTCTCTATTATAATATGACAGACCAGCTAGATCTACTGTCTCTATTATAATATGACAGACCAGCTAGATCTACTGTCTCTATTATAATATGACAGACCAGCAGATCTACTGTCTCTATTATAATATGACAGACCAGCTAGATCTACTGTCTCTATTATAATATGACAGACCAGCTAGATCTACTGTCTCTATTATAATATGACAGACCAGCTAGATCTACTGTCTCTATTATAATATGACAGACCAGCTAGATCTACTGTCTCTATTATAATATGACTCTAGATCTACTGTCTCTATTATAATATGACAGACCAGCTAGATCTACTGTCTCTATTATAATATGACAGACCAGCTAGATCTACTGTCTCTATTATAATATGACAGACCAGCTAGATCTACTGTCTCTATTATAATATGACAGACCAGCTAGATCTACTGTCTCTATTATAATATGACAGACCAGCTAGATCTACTGTCTCTATTATAATATGACAGACCAGCTAGATCTACTGTCTCTATTATAATATGACAGACCAGCTAGATCTACTGTCTCTATTATAATATGACAGACCAGCTAGATCTACTGTCTCTATTATAATATGACAGACCAGCTAGATCTACTGTCTCTATTATATGATATGACAGACCAGCTAGATCTACTGTCTCTATTATAATATGACAGACCAGCTAGATCTACTGTCTCTATTATAATATGACAGACCAGCTAGATCTACTGTCTCTATTATATATGACAGACCAGCTAGATCTACTGTCTCTATTATATTATATATGACAGACCAGCTAGATCTACTGTCTCTATTATAATATGACAGACCAGCTAGATCTACTGTCTCTATTATAATATGACAGACCAGCTAGATCTACTGTCTCTATTATAATATGACAGACCAGCTAGATCTACTGTCTCTATTATAATATGACAGACCAGCTAGATCTACTGTCTCTATTATAATATGACAGACCAGCTAGATCTACTGTCTCTATTATAATATGACAGACCAGCTAGATCTACTGTCTCTATTATAATATGACAGACCAGCTAGATCTACTGTCTCTATTATAATATGACAGACCAGCTAGATCTACTGTCTCTATTATAATATGACAGACCAGCTAGATCTACTGTCTCTATTATAATATGACAGACCAGCTAGATCTACTGTCTCTATTATAATATGACAGACCAGCTAGATCTACTGTCTCTATTATATTATATGACAGACCAGCTAGATCTACTGTCTCTATTATAATATGACAGACCAGCTAGATCTACTGTCTCTATTATAATATGACAGACCAGCTAGATCTACTGTCTCTATTATAATATGACAGACCAGCTAGATCTACTGTCTCTATTATAATATGACAGACCAGCTAGATCTACTGTCTCTATTATAATATGACAGACCAGCTAGATCTACTGTCTCTATTATAATATGACAGACCAGCTAGATCTACTGTCTCTATTATAATATGACAGACCAGCTAGATCTACTGTCTCTATTATAATATGACAGACCAGCTAGATCTACTGTCTATTATATTACAGACCATATGACAGACCAGCTAGATCTACTGTCTCTATTATAATATGACAGACCAGCTAGATCTACTGTCTCTATTATAATATGACAGACCAGCTAGATCTACTGTCTCTATTATAATATGACAGACCAGCTAGATCTACTGTCTCTATTATAATATGACAGACCAGCTAGATCTACTGTCTCTATTATAATATGACAGACCAGCTAGATCTACTGTCTCTATTATAATATGACAGACCAGCTAGATCTACTGTCTCTATTATAATATGACAGACCAGCTAGATCTACTGTCTCTATTATAATATGACAGACCAGCTAGTCTCTATTATAATATGACAGACCAGCTGTCTCTATTATAATATGACAGACCAGCTAGATCTACTGTCTCTATTATAATATGACAGACCAGCTAGATCTACTGTCTCTATTATAATATGACAGACCAGCTAGATCTACTGTCTCTATTATAATATGACAGACCAGCTAGATCTACTGTCTCTATTATAATATGACAGACCAGCTAGATCTACTGTCTCTATTATATATGACAGACCAGCTAGATCTACTGTCTCTATTATAATATGACAGACCAGCTAGATCTACTGTCTCTATTATAATATGACAGACCAGCTAGGTCTACTGTCTCTATTATAATATGACAGACCAGCTAGATCTACTGTCTCTATTATAATATGACAGACCAGCTAGATATGCTGTCTCTATTAGAATATGACAGACCAGCTAGATCTATTGTCTCTATTATAATATGACAGACCAGCTAGATCTACTGTATCTATTATAATATGACAGACCAGCTAGATTCTGTCTCTAATATATTATGACAGACCAGCTAGATCTACTGTCTCTATTATTATATGACAGGCCAGCTAGATCTACTGTCTCTATTATATTATGACAGACCATCTAGATCTACTGTATCTATTATAATATGACAGACCAGCTAGATCGACTGTCTCAATAAGAATATGACAGACCAGCTAGATCTACTGTCGCTATTATATTATGACAGACCAGCTAGATCTACTGTCTCTATTATAATATGACAGACCAGCTAGATCTACTGTCTCTATTATATTATGACAGACCAGCTAGATCTACTGTCTCTATTGTATTA
The DNA here is from genome assembly GCF_018296145.1 of Oncorhynchus tshawytscha. NCBI lineage: Eukaryota > Metazoa > Chordata > Actinopteri > Salmoniformes > Salmonidae > Oncorhynchus > Oncorhynchus tshawytscha. Next base: position 1,945,175 of record NC_056434.1, read on the forward strand.
TGATAGACCAGGTAGATCTACTGTCTCTATTATAATATGACAGACCAGCTAGATCTACTGTCTCTATTATAATATGACAGACCAGCTAGATCTACTGTCTCTATTATAATATGACAGACCAGCTAGATCTACTGTCTCTATTATAATATGACAGACCAGCTAGATCTACTGTCTCTATTATAATATGACAGACCACTGTCTCTAGATCTACTGTCTCTATTATAATATGACAGACCAGCTAGATCTACTGTCTCTATTATAATATGACAGACCAGCTAGATCTACTGTCTCTATTATAATATGACAGACCAGCTAGATCTACTGTCTCTATTATAATATGACAGACCAGCTAGATCTACTGTCTCTATTATAATATGACAGACCAGCTAGATCTACTGTCTCTATTATATATGACAGACCAGCTAGATCTACTGTCTCTATTATAATATGACAGACCAGCTAGATCTAGATCTACTGTCTCTATTATATTATGACAGACCAGCTAGATCTACTGTCTCTATTATAATATGACAGACCAGCTAGATCTACTGTCTCTATTATAATATGACAGACCAGCTAGATCTACTGTGTCTCTTATATGATATGACAGACCAGCTAGATCTACTGTCTCTATTATAATATGACAGACCAGCTAGATCTACTGTCTCTATTATAATATGACAGACCAGCTAGATCTACTGTCTCTATTATAATATGACAGACCAGCTAGATCTACTGTCTCTATTATAATATGACAGACCAGCTAGATCTACTGTCTCTATTATAATATGACAGACCAGCTAGATCTACTGTCTCTATTATAATATGACAGACCAGCTAGATCTACTGTCTCTATTATAATATGACAGACCAGCTAAATCCACTGTCTCTATTATAATATGACAGACCAGCTAGATCTAGTGTCTATTATAATATGACAGACCAGCTAGATCTACTGTCTCTATTATAATTTGACAGACCAGCTAGGTCTACTGTCTCTATTATAATTTGACAGACCAGCTAGATCTACTGTCTATATTATAATTTGACAGACCAGCTAGATCTACTGTCTCTACTATATTATGACAGACCAGCTAGATATACTGTCTCTATTATAATATGACAGACCAGCTAGATCTAGTGTCTCTATTATAATATGACAGACCAGCTAGATCTACTGTCTCTATTATATTATGACAGACCAGCTAGATCTACTGTCTCTATTATAATATGACAGACCAGCTAGATCTACTGTCTCTATTATATATGACAGACCAGCTAGATCTACTGTCTCTATTATAATATGACAGACCAGCTAGATCTACTGTCTCTATTATAATATGACAGACCAGCTAGATCTACTGTCTCTATTATAATATGACAGACCAGCTAGATCTACTGTCTCTATTATAATATGACAGACCAGCTAGATCTACTGTCTCTATTATAATATGACAGACCAGCTAGATCTACTGTCTCTATTATAATATGACAGACCAGCTAGATCTACTGTCTCTATTATAATATGACAGACCAGCTAGATCTACTGTCTCTATTATAATATGACAGACCAGCTAGATCTACTGTCTCTATTATAATATGACAGACCAGCTAGATCTACTGTCTCTATTATAATATGACAGACCAGCTAGATCTACTGTCTCTATTATATTATGACAGACCAGCTAGATCTACTGTCTCTATTATAATATGACAGACCAGCTAGATCTACTGTCTCTATTATAATATGACAGACCAGCTAGATCTACTGTCTCTATTATAATATGACAGACCAGCTAGATCTACTGTCTCTATTATAATATGACAGACCAGCTAGATCTACTGTCTCTATTATAATATGACAGACCAGCTAGATCTACTGTCTCTATTATAATATGACAGACCAGCTAGATCTACTGTCTCTGTCTCTACTGTCTCTATTATAATATGACAGACCAGCTAGATCTACTGTCTCTATTATAATATGACAGACCAGCTAGATCTACTGTCTCTATTATATATGACAGACCAGCTAGATCTACTGTCTCTCTATTATATATGACAGACCAGCTAGATCTACTGTCTCTATTATAATATGACAGACCAGCTAGATCTACTGTCTCTATTATAATATGACAGATGACAGACCAGCTAGATCTACTGTCTCTATTATAATATGACAGACCAGCTAGATCTACTGTCTCTATTATAATATGACAGACCAGCTAGATCTACTGTCTCTATTATAATATGACAGACCAGCTAGATCTACTGTCTCTATTATAATATGACAGACCAGCTAGATCTACTGTCTCTATTATATATGACAGACCAGCTAGATCTACTGTCTCTATTATAATATGACAGACCAGCTAGATCTACTGTCTCTATTATAATTATGACAGACCAGCTAGATCTACTGTCTCTATTATAATATGACAGACCAGCTAGATCTACTGTCTCTATTATAATATGACAGACCAGCTAGATCTACTGTCTCTATTATAATATGACAGACCAGCTAGATCTACTGTCTCTATTATAATATGACAGACCAGCTAGATCTACTGTCTCTATTATATATGACAGACCAGCTAGATCTACTGTCTCTATTATAATATGACAGACCAGCTAGATCTACTGTCTCTATTATAATATGACAGACCAGCTAGATCTACTGTCTCTATTATAATATGACAGACCAGCTAGATCTACTGTCTCTATTATAATATGACAGACCAGCTAGATCTACTGTCTCTCTATTATATATGACAGACCAGCTAGATCTACTGTCTCTATTATAATATGACAGACCAGCTAGATCTACTGTCTCTATTATAATATGACAGACCAGCTAGATCTACTGTCTCTATTATAATATGACAGACCAGCTAGATCTACTGTCTCTATTATATTATGACAGACCAGCTAGATCTACTGTCTCTATTATAATATGACAGACCAGCTAGATCTACTGTCTCTATTATAATATGACAGACCAGCTAGATCTACTGTCTCTATTATGATATGACAGACCAGCTAGATCTACTGTCTCTATTATAATATGACAGACCAGCTAGATCTACTGTCTCTATTATAATATGACAGACCAGCTAGATCTACTGTCTCTATTATAATAAGACAGACCAGCTAGATCTACTGTCTCTATTATAATATGACAGACCAGCTAGATCTACTGTCTCTATTATAATATGACAGACCAGCTAGATCTACTGTCTCTATTATAATATGACAGACCAGCTAGATCTACTGTCTCTATTATAATATGACAGACCAGCTAGATCTACTGTCTCTATTATAATATGACAGACCAGCTAGATCTACTGTCTCTATTATAATATGACAGACCAGCTAGATCTACTGTCTCTATTATATTATGACAGACCAGCTAGATCTACTGTCTCTATTATATTATGACAGACCAGCTAGATCTACTGTCTCTATTATATATGACAGACCAGCTAGATCTACTGTCTCTATTATAATATGACAGACCAGCTAGATCTACTGTCTCTATTATATTATGACAGACCAGCTAGATCTACTGTCTCTATTATAATATGACAGACCAGCTAGATCTACTGTCTCTATTATATTATGACAGACCAGCTAGATCTACTGTCTCTATTATAATATGACAGACCAGCTAGATCTACTGTCTCTATTATAATATGACAGACCAGCTAGATCTACTGTCTCTATTATAATATGACAGACCAGCTAGATCTACTGTCTCTATTATAATATGACAGACCAGCTAGATCTACTGTCTCTATTATATAATGACAGACCAGCTAGATCTACTGTCTTTATTATAATATGACAGACCAGCTAGATCTACTGTCTCTATTATAATATGACAGACCAGCTAGATCTACTGTCTCTATTATAATATGACAGACCAGCTAGATCTACTGTCTCTATTATGACAGACCAGCTAGATCTACTGTCTCTATTGTATTATGACAGACCAGCTAGATCTACTGTCTCTATTATAATATTACAGACCAGCTAGATCTACTGTCTCTATTGTATTATGACAGACCAGCTAGATCTACTGTGTCTATTATAATATGACAGATCAGCTAGATCTACTGTCTCTATTATATGACAGACGAGCTAGATCTACTGTCTCTATTATAATATGACAGACCAGCTAGATCTACTGTCTCTATTATAATATGACACCCCTGCTAGATCTACTGTTTCTATTATGACAGACCAGCTAGATCTACTGTCTCTATTATAATATGACAGACCAGCTAGATCTACTGTCTCTATTATAATATGACAGACCAGCTAGATCTACTGTCTCTATTATATTATGACAGACCAGCTAGATCTACTGTCTCTATTATGATATGACAGACCAGCTAGATCTACTGTCTCTATTATAATATGACAGACCAGCTAGATCTACTGTCTCTATTATATTATGACAGACCAGCTAGATCTACTGTCTCTATTATAATATGACAGACCAGCTAGATCTACTGTCTCTATTATAATATGACAGACCAGCTAGATCTATTGTCTCTATTATAATATGACAGACCAGCTAGATCTACTGTCTCTATTATAATATGACAGACCAGCTAGATCTACTGTCTCTATTATAATATGACAGACCAGCTAGATCTACTGTCTCTATTATAATATGACAGACCAGCTAGATCTACTGTCTCTATTATATTATGACAGACCAGCTAGATCTACTGTCTCTATTATAATATGACAGACCAGCTAGATCTACTGTCTCTATTATATATGACAGACCAGCTAGATCTACTGTCTCTATTATATATGACAGACCAGCTAGATCTACTGTCTCTATTATATTATGACAGACCAGCTAGATCTACTGTCTCTATTATATATGACAGACCAGCTAGATCTACTGTCTCTATTATAATATGACAGACCAGCTAGATCTACTGTCTCTATTATATTATGACAGACCAGCTAGATCTACTGTCTCTATTATATATGACAGACCAGCTAGATCTACTGTCTCTATTATAATATGACAGACCAGCTAGATCTACTGTCTCTATTATAATATGACAGACCAGCTAGATCTACTGTCTCTATTATATTATGACAGACCAGCTAGATCTACTGTCTCTATTATATTATGACAGACCAGCTAGATCTACTGTCTCTATTATATTATGACAGACCAGCTAGATCTACTGTCTCTATTATAATATGACAGACCAGCTAGATCTACTGTCTCTATTATATTATGACAGACCAGCTAGATCTACTGTCTCTATTATAATATGACAGACCAGCTAGATCTACTGTCTCTATTATAATATGACAGACCAGCTAGATCTACTGTCTCTATTATAATATGACAGACCAGCTAGATCTACTGTCTCTATTATATTATGACAGACCAGCTAGATCTACTGTCTCTATTATATATGACAGACCAGCTAGATCTACTGTCTCTATTATATTATGACAGACCAGCTAGATCTACTGTCTCTATTATATTATGACAGACCAGCTAGATCTACTGTCTCTATTATAATATGACAGACCAGCTAGATCTACTGTCTCTATTATATTATGACAGACCAGCTAGATCTACTGTCTCTATTATATATGACAGACCAGCTAGATCTACTGTCTCTATTATATTATGACAGACCAGCTAGATCTACTGTCTCTATTATATTATGACAGACCAGCTAGATCTACTGTCTCTATTATAATATGACAGACCAGCTAGATCTACTGTCTCTATTATAATATGACAGACCAGCTAGATCTACTGTCTCTATTATATTATGACAGACCAGCTAGATCTACTGTCTCTATTATATTATGACAGACCAGCTAGATCTACTGTCTCTATTATATTATGACAGACCAGCTAGATCTACTGTCTCTATTATATTATGACAGACCAGCTAGATCTACTGTCTCTAGATCTACTGTCTCTATTATATTATGACAGACCAGCTAGATCTACTGTCTCTATTATATTATGACAGACCAGCTAGATCTACTGTCTCTATTATATTATGACAGACCAGCTAGATCTACTGTCTCTATTATATTATGACAGACCAGCTAGATCTACTGTCTCTATTATAATATGACAGACCAGCTAGATCTACTGTCTCTATTATATTAAGACAGACCAGCTAGATCTACTGTCTCTATTATAATATGACAGACCAGCTAGATCTACTGTCTCTATTATAATATGACAGACCAGCTAGATCTACTGTCTCTATTATAATATGACAGACCAGCTAGATCTACTGTCTCTATTATAATATGACAGACCAGCTAGATCTACTGTCTCTATTATAATATGACAGACCAGCTAGATCTACTGTCTCTATTATAATATGACAGACCAGCTAGATCTACTGTCTCTATTATATTATGACAGACCAGCAGATCTAGATCTACTGTCTCTATTATATTATGACAGACCAGCTAGATCTACTGTCTCTATTATATTATGACAGACCAGCTAGATCTACTGTCTCTATTATAATATGACAGACCAGCTAGATCTACTGTCTCTATTATAATATGACAGACCAGCTAGATCTACTGTCTCTATTATAATATGACAGACCAGCTAGATCTACTGTCTCTATTATAATATGACAGACCAGCTAGATCTACTGTCTCTATTATAATATGACAGACCAGCTAGATCTACTGTCTCTATTATAATATGACAGACCAGCTAGATCTACTGTCTCTATTATATTATGACAGACCAGCTAGATCTACTGTCTCTATTATATTATGACAGACCAGCTAGATCTACTGTCTCTATTATAATATGACAGACCAGCTAGATCTACTTTCTCGATTATATTATGACAGACCAGCTAGATCTACTGTCTCTATTATATTATGACAGACCAGCTAGATCTACTGTCTCTATTATATTATGACAGACCAGCTAGATCTACTGTCTCTGTCTCTATTATAATATGACAGACCAGCTAGATCTACTGTCTCTATTATAATATGACAGACCAGCTAGATCTACTGTCTCTATTATATTTTGACAGACCCACTAGATCTACTGTCTCTATTATATATGACAGACCAGCTAGATCTACTGTCTCTATTATATATGACAGACCAGCTAGATCTACTGTCTCTATTATAATATGACAGACCAGCTAGATCTACTGTCTCTATTATAATATGACAGACCAGCTAGATCTACTGTCTCTATTATATTATGACAGACCAGCTAGATCTACTGTCTCTATTATAATATGACAGACCAGCTAGATCTACTGTCTCTATTATAATATGACAGACCAGCTAGATCTACTGTCTCTATTATAATATGACAGACCAGCTAGATCTACTGTCTCTATTATAATATGACAGACCAGCTAGATCTACTGTCTCTATTATAATATGACAGACCAGCTAGATCTACTGTCTCTATTATAATATGACAGACCAGCTAGATCTACTGTCTCTATTATAATATGACAGACCAGCTAGATCTACTGTCTCTATTATAATATGACAGACCAGCTAGATCTACTGTCTCTATTATAATATGACAGACCAGCTAGATCTACTGTCTCTATTATAATATGACAGACCAGCTAGATCTACTGTCTCTATTATATTATGACAGACCAGCTAGATCTACTGTCTCTATTATATTATGACAGACCAGCTAGATCTACTGTCTCTATTATATTATGACAGACCAGCTAGATCTACTGTCTCTATTATAATATGACAGACCAGCTAGATCTACTGTCTCTATTATATTATGACAGACCAGCTAGATCTACTGTCTCTATTATAATATGACAGACCAGCTAGATCTACTGTCTCTATTATAATATGACAGACCAGCTAGATCTACTGTCTCTATTATATTATGACAGACCAGCTAGATCTACTGTCTCTATTATAATATGACAGACCAGCTAGATCTACTGTCTCTATTATAATATGACAGACCAGCTAGATCTACTGTCTCTATTATAATATGACAGACCAGCTAGATCTACTGTCTCTATTATAATATGACAGACCAGCTAGATCTACTGTCTCTATTATAATTTGACAGACCAGCTAGATCTACTGTCTATATTATAATATGACAGACCAGCTAGATCTACTGTCTCTACTATATTATGACAGACCAGCTAGATATACTGTCTCTATTATAATATGACAGACCAGCTAGATCTACTGTCTCTATTATAATTTGACAGACCAGCTAGATCTACTGTCTCTATAATAACATGACAGACCAGCTAGATATGCTGTCTATTATATTATGACAGACCAGCTAGATCTACTGTCTCTATTATTATATGACAGGCCAGCTAGATCTACTGTCTCTATTATATTATGACAGACCATCTAGATCTACTGTATCTATTTTATTATGACAGACCAGCTAGATCTACTGTCTCTATTATAATATGACAGACCAGCTAGATCTACTGTCTCTATTATAATATGACAGACCAGCTAGATCTACTGTCTCTATTATAATATGACAGACCAGCTAGATCTACTGTCTCTATTATATTATGACAGACCAGCTAGATCTACTGTCTCTATTATAATATGACAGACCAGCTAGATCTACTGTCTCTATTATAATATGACAGACCAGCTAGATCTACTGTCTCTATTATAATATGACAGACCAGCTAGATCTACTGTCTCTATTATAATATGACAGACCAGCTAGATCTACTGTCTCTATTATATTATGACAGACCAGCTAGATCTACTGTCTCTATTATAATATGACAGACCAGCTAGATCTACTGTCTCTATTATATATGACAGACCAGCTAGATCTACTGTCTCTATTATATTATGACAGACCAGCTAGATCTACTGTCTCTATTATATTATGACAGACCAGCTAGATCTACTGTCTCTATTATATTATGACAGACCAGCTAGATCTACTGTCTCTATTATATTATGACAGACCAGCTAGATCTACTGTCTCTATTATATTATGACAGACCAGCTAGATCTACTGTCTCTATTATATTATGACAGACCAGCTAGATCTACTGTCTCTATTATATTATGACAGACCAGCTAGATCTACTGTCTCTATTATATTATGACAGACCAGCTAGATCTACTGTCTCTATTATAATATGACAGACCAGCTAGATCTACTGTCTCTATTATATTATGACAGACCAGCTAGATCTACTGTCTCTATTATATATGACAGACCAGCTAGATCTACTGTCTCTATTATAATATGACAGACCAGCTAGATCTACTGTCTCTATTATAATATGACAGACCAGCTAGATCTACTGTCTCTATTATAATATGACAGACCAGCTAGATCTACTGTCTCTATTATATTATGACAGACCAGCTAGATCTATTGTCTCTATTATGATATGACAGACCAGCTAGATCTACTGTCTCTATTATAATATGACAGACCAGCTAGATCTACTGTCTCTATTATAATATGACAGACCAGCTAGATCTACTGTCTCTATTATAATATGACAGACCAGCTAGATCTACTGTCTCTATTATAATATGACAGACCAGCTAGATCTACTGTCTCTATTATAATATGACAGACCAGCTAGATCTACTGTCTCTATTATAATATGACAGACCAGCTAGATCTACTGTCTCTATTATAATATGACAGACCAGCTAGATCTACTGTCTCTATTATAATATGACAGACCAGCTAGATCTACTGTCTCTATTATAATATGACAGACCAGCTAGATCTACTGTCTCTATTATATTATGACAGACCAGCTAGATCTACTGTCTCTATTATATTATGACAGACCAGCTAGATCTACTGTCTCTATTATATTATGACAGACCAGCTAGATCTACTGTCTCTATTATAATATGACAGACCAGCTAGATCTACTGTCTCTATTATATTATGACAGACCAGCTAGATCTACTGTCTCTATTATAATATGACAGACCAGCTAGATCTACTGTCTCTATTATAATATGACAGACCAGCTAGATCTACTGTCTCTATTATATTATGACAGACCAGCTAGATCTACTGTCTCTATTATAATATGACAGACCAGCTAGATCTACTGTCTCTATTATAATATGACAGACCAGCTAGATCTACTGTCTCTATTATAATATGACAGACCAGCTAGATCTACTGTCTCTATTATAATATGACAGACCAGCTAGATCTACTGTCTCTATTATATTATGACAGACCAGCTAGATCTACTGTCTCTATTATAATATGACAGACCAGCTAGATCTACTGTCTCTATTATATTATGACAGACCAGCTAGATCTACTGTCTCTATTATAATATGACAGACCAGCTAGATCTACTGTCTCTATTATAATATGACAGACCAGCTAGATCTACTGTCTCTATTATAATATGACAGACCAGCTAGATCTACTGTCTCTATTATAATATGACAGACCAGCTAGATCTACTGTCTCTATTATATTATGACAGACCAGCTAGATCTACTGTCTCTATTATAATATGACAGACCAGCTAGATCTACTGTCTCTATTATAATATGACAGACCAGCTAGATCTACTGTCTCTATTATAATATGACAGACCAGCTAGATCTACTGTCTCTATTATATTATGACAGACCAGCTAGATCTACTGTCTCTATTATATTATGACAGACCAGCTAGATCTACTGTCTCTATTATATTATGACAGACCAGCTAGATCTACTGTCTCTATTATAATATGACAGACCAGCTAGATCTACTGTCTCTATTATATTATGACAGACCAGCTAGATCTACTGTCTCTATTATAATATGACAGACCAGCTAGATCTACTGTCTCTATTATAATATGACAGACCAGCTAGATCTACTGTCTCTATTATATTATGACAGACCAGCTAGATCTACTGTCTCTATTATAATATGACAGACCAGCTAGATCTACTGTCTGTCTCTATTATAATATGACAGACCAGCTAGATCTACTGTCTCTATTATGATATGACAGACCAGCTAGATCTACTGTCTCTATTATAATATGACAGACCAGCTAGATCTACTGTCTCTATTATATTATGACAGACCAGCTAGATCTACTGTCTCTATTATAATATGACAGACCAGCTAGATCTACTGTCTCTATTATATTATGACAGACCAGCTAGATCTACTGTCTCTATTATATATGACAGACCAGCTAGATCTACTGTCTCTATTATATTATGACAGACCAGCTAGATCTACTGTCTCTATTATATTATGACAGACCAGCTAGATCTACTGTCTCTATTATATTATGACAGACCAGCTAGATCTACTGTCTCTATTATATTATGACAGACCAGCTAGATCTACTGTCTCTATTATATTATGACAGACCAGCTAGATCTACTGTCTCTATTATATTATGACAGACCAGCTAGATCTACTGTCTCTATTATATTATGACAGACCAGCTAGATCTACTGTCTCTATTATAATATGACAGACCAGCTAGATCTACTGTCTCTATTATATTATGACAGACCAGCTAGATCTACTGTCTCTATTATATATGACAGACCAGCTAGATCTACTGTCTCTGTTATAATATGACAGACCAGCTAGATCTACTGTCTCTATTATAATATGACAGACCAGCTAGATCTACTGTCTCTATTATAATATGACAGACCAGCTAGATCTACTGTCTCTATTATATTATGACAGACCAGCTAGATCTACTGTCTCTATTATGATATGACAGACCAGCTAGATCTACTGTCTCTATTATAATATGACAGACCAGCTAGATCTACTGTCTCTATTATAATATGACAGACCAGCTAGATCTACTGTCTCTATTATAATATGACAGACCAGCTAGATCTACTGTCTCTATTATAATATGACAGACCAGCTAGATCTACTGTCTCTATTATAATATGACAGACCAGCTAGATCTACTGTCTCTATTATAATATGACAGACCAGCTAGATCTACTGTCTCTATTATAATATGACAGACCAGCTAGATCTACTGTCTCTATTATAATATGACAGACCAGCTAGATCTACTGTCTCTATTATAATATGACAGACCAGCTAGATCTACTGTCTCTATTATGATATGACAGACCAGCTAGATCTACTGTCTCTATTATATTATGACAGACCAGCTAGATCTACTGTCTCTATTATATTATGACACACCAGCTAGATCTACTGTCTCTATTATAATATTACAGACCAGCTAGATCTACTGTCTCTATTATAATATGAATAACCAGCTAGATCTACTGTCTCTATTATAATATGACAGACCAGCTAGATCTACTGTCTCTATTATAATATGACAGACCAGCTAGATCTACTGTCTCTATTGTAATATGACAGACCAGCTAGATCTACTGTCTCTATTATAATATGACAGACCAGCTAGATCTACTGTCTCTGTCTCTATTATATTATGACAGACCAGCTAGATCTACTGTCTCTATTATAATATGACAGACCAGCTAGATCTACTGTCTCAATTATATTATGACAGACCAGCTAGTTCTACTGTCTCTATTATAATATGACAGACCAGCTAGATCTACTGTCTCAATTATATTATGACAGACAAGCTATGTCTACTGTCTCATTTATAATATGACAGACCTGCTAGATCTACTGTCTCTATTATATTATGACAGACCATCTAGATCTACTGTCTCTATTATAATATGACAGACCAGCTAGATCTACTGTCTCTATTATATTATGACAGACCAGCTAGATCTACTGTCTCTATTATATTATGACAGACCAGCTAGATCTACTGTCTCTATTATATTATGACAGACCAGCTAGATCTACTGTCTCTATTATAATATGACAGACCAGCTAGATCTACTGTCTCTATTATATTATGACAGACCAGCTAGATCTACTGTCTCTATTATATTATGACAGACCAGCTAGATCTACTGTCTCTATTATAATATGACAGACCAGCTAGATCTACTGTCTCTATTATATTATGACAGACCAGCTAGATCTACTGTCTCTATAGTAAATGACAGACCAGCTAGATCTACTGTCTCTATTATATTATGACAGACCAGCTAGATCTACTGTCTCTATTATATTATGACAGACCAGCTATATCTACTGTCTCTATTATATTATGACAGACCAGCTAGATCTACTGTCTCTATTATATTATGACAGACCAGGTAGATCTACTGTCTCTATTATATTATGACAGACCAGCTAGATCTACTGTCTCTATTATATTATGACAGACCAGCTAGATCTACTGTCTCTATTATATTATGACAGACCAGCTAGATCTACTGTCTCTATTATAATATGACAGACCAGCTAGAGTTACTGTCTCTATTATACTATTGCAGACCAGGTAGATCTACTGTCTCTATATATATGACAGACTAGCTAGATCTACTGTCTCTATTATAATATGACAGACCAGCTAGATCTACTGTCTCTATTATAATATGACAGACCAGCTAGATCTACTGTCTCTATTATAATATGACAGACCAGCTAGATCTACTGTCTCTATTATATTATGACAGACCAGCTAGATCTATTGTCTCTATTATGATATGACAGACCAGCTAGATCTACTGTCTCTATTATAATATGACAGACCAGCTAGATCTACTGTCTCTATTATAATATGACAGACCAGCTAGATCTACTGTCTCTATTATAATATGACAGACCAGCTAGATCTACTGTCTCTATTATAATATGACAGACCAGCTAGATCTACTGTCTCTATTATAATATGACAGACCAGCTAGATCTACTGTCTCTATTATAATATGACAGACCAGCTAGATCTACTGTCTCTATTATAATATGACAGACCAGCTAGATCTACTGTCTCTATTATATATGACAGACCAGCTAGATCTACTGTCTCTATTATAATATGACAGACCAGCTAGATCTACTGTCTCTATTATAATATGACAGACCAGCTAGATCTACTGTCTCTATTATATTATGACAGACCAGCTAGATCTACTGTCTCTATTATAATATGACAGACCAGCTTGATCTACTGTCTCTATTATAATATGACAGACCAGCTAGATCTATTGTCTCTATTATGATATGACAGACCAGCTAGATCTACTGTCTCTATTATAATATGACAGACCAGCTAGATCTACTGTCTCTATTATATTATGACAGACCAGCTAGATCTACTGTCTCTATTATAATATGACAGACCAGCTAGATCTACTGTCTCTATTATAATATGACAGACCAGCTAGATGTACTGTCTCTATTATATTATGACAGACCAGCTTGATCTACTGTCTCTGTTATAATATGACAGACCAGCTAAATCTACTGTCCCTATTATAATATGACAGACCAGCTAGATCTGCTGTCTCTATTATAATATGACAGACCAGTTAGATCTACTGTCTCTATTATATTATGACAGAACAGCTAGATCTACTGTCTCTATTATATTATGACAGACCAGCTAGATCTACTGTCTCTATTATAATATGACAGACCAGCTAGATCTACTGTCTCTATTATAATATGACAGACCAGCTAGATCTACTGTCTCTATTATATTATGACAGACCAGCTAGATCTACTGTCTCTATTATATTATGACAGACCAGCTAGATCTACTGTCTCTATTATATTATGACAGACCAGCTAGATCTACTGTCTCTATTATAATATGACAGACCAGCTAGATCTACTGTCTCTATTATATTATGACAGACCAGCTAGATCTACTGTCTCTATTATAATATGACAGACCAGCTAGATCTACTGTCTCTATTATAATATGACAGACCAGCTAGATCTACTGTCTCTATTATATTATGACAGACCAGCTAGATCTACTGTCTCTATTATAATATGACAGACCAGCTAGATCTACTGTCTCTATTATAATATGACAGACCAGCTAGATCTACTGTCTCTATTATAATATGACAGACCAGCTAGATCTACTGTCTCTATTATAATATGACAGACCAGCTAGATCTACTGTCTCTATTATATTATGACAGACCAGCTAGATCTACTGTCTCTATTATAATATGACAGACCAGCTAGATCTACTGTCTCTATTATATTATGACAGACCAGCTAGATCTACTGTCTCTATTATAATATGACAGACCAGCTAGATCTACTGTCTCTATTATAATATGACAGACCAGCTAGATCTACTGTCTCTATTATAATATGACAGACCAGCTAGATCTACTGTCTCTATTATAATATGACAGACCAGCTAGATCTACTGTCTCTATTATATTATGACAGACCAGCTAGATCTACTGTCTCTATTATATATGACAGACCAGCTAGATCTACTGTCTCTATTATAATATGACAGACCAGCTAGATCTACTGTCTCTATTATAATATGACAGACCAGCTAGATCTACTGTCTCTATTATATTATGACAGACCAGCTAGATCTACTGTCTCTATTATAATATGACAGACCAGCTAGATCTACTGTCTCTATTATATTATGACAGACCAGCTAGATCTACTGTCTCTATTATAATATGACAGACCAGCTAGATCTACTGTCTCTATTATATTATGACAGACCAGCTAGATCTACTGTCTCTATTATAATATGACAGACCAGCTAGATCTACTGTCTCTATTATAATATGACAGACCAGCTAGATCTACTGTCTCTATTATATTATGACAGACCAGCTAGATCTACTGTCTCTATTATAATATGACAGACCAGCTAGATCTACTGTCTCTATTATAATATGACAGACCAGCTAGATCTACTGTCTCTATTATAATATGACAGACCAGCTAGATCTACTGTCTCTATTATAATATGACAGACCAGCTAGATCTACTGTCTCTATTATATTATGACAGACCAGCTAGATCTACTGTCTCTATTATAATATGACAGACCAGCTAGATCTACTGTCTCTATTATAATATGACAGACCAGCTAGATCTACTGTCTCTATTATATTATGACAGACCAGCTAGATCTACTGTCTCTATTATATTATGACAGACCAGCTAGATCTACTGTCTCTATTATATTATGACAGACCAGCTAGATCTACTGTCTCTATTATATTATGACAGACCAGCTAGATCTACTGTCTCTATTATATTATGACAGACCAGCTAGATCTACTGTCTCTATTATATTATGACAGACCAGCTAGATCTACTGTCTCTATTATATTATGACAGACCAGCTAGATCTACTGTCTCTATTATATTATGACAGACCAGCTAGATCTACTGTCTCTATTATAATATGACAGACCAGCTAGATCTACTGTCTCTATTATAATATGACAGACCAGCTAGATCTACTGTCTCTATTATAATATGACAGACCAGCTAGATCTACTGTCTCTATTATAATATGACAGACCAGCTAGATCTACTGTCTCTATTATAATATGACAGACCAGCTAGATCTACTGTCTCTATTATAATATGACAGACCAGCTAGATCTACTGTCTCTATTATATTATGACAGACCAGCTAGATCTACTGTCTCTATTATAATATGACAGACCAGCTAGATCTACTGTCTCTATTATAATATGACAGACCAGCTAGATCTACTGTCTCTATTATAATATGACAGACCAGCTAGATCTACTGTCTCTATTATAATATGACAGACCAGCTAGATCTACTGTCTCTATTATAATATGACAGACCAGCTAGATCTACTGTCTCTATTATAATATGACAGACCAGCTAGATCTACTGTCTCTATTATAATATGACAGACCAGCTAGATCTACTGTCTCTATTATAATATGACAGACCAGCTAGATCTACTGTCTCTATTATAATATGACAGACCAGCTAGATCTACTGTCTCTATTATAATATGACAGACCAGCTAGATCTACTGTCTCTATTATAATATGACAGACCAGCTAGATCTACTGTCTCTATTATAATATGACAGACCAGCTAGATCTACTGTCTCTATTATAATATGACAGACCAGCTAGATCTACTGTCTCTATTATAATATGACAGACCAGCTAGATCTACTGTCTCTATTATATATGACAGACCAGCTAGATCTACTGTCTCTATTATATTATGACAGACCAGCTAGATCTACTGTCTCTATTATAATATGACAGACCAGCTAGATCTACTGTCTCTATTATATTATGACAGACCAGCTAGATCTACTGTCTCTATTATAATATGACAGACCAGCTAGATCTACTGTCTCTATTATATTATGACAGACCAGCTAGATCTACTGTCTCTATTATAATATGACAGACCAGCTAGATCTACTGTCTCTATTATATATGACAGACCAGCTAGATCTACTGTCTCTATTATATTATGACAGACCAGCTAGATCTACTGTCTCTATTATATTATGACAGACCAGCTAGATCTACTGTCTCTATTATAATATGACAGACCAGCTAGATCTACTGTCTCTATTATAATATGACAGACCAGCTAGATCTACTGTCTCTATTATATTATGACAGACCAGCTAGATCTACTGTCTCTATTATATATATGACAGACCAGCTAGATCTACTGTCTCTATTATAATATGACAGACCAGCTAGATCTACTGTCTCTATTATATTATGACAGACCAGCTAGATCTACTGTCTCTATTATATTATGACAGACCAGCTAGATCTACTGTCTCTATTATAATATGACAGACCAGCTAGATCTACTGTCTCTATTATAATATGACAGACCAGCTAGATCTACTGTCTCTATTATAATATGACAGACCAGCTAGATCTACTGTCTCTATTATATTATGACAGACCAGCTAGATCTACTGTCTCTATTATATTATGACAGACCAGCTAGATCTACTGTCTCTATTATATTATGACAGACCAGCTAGATCTACTGTCTCTATTATATTATGACAGACCAGCTAGATCTACTGTCTCTATTATATTATGACAGACCAGCTAGATCTACTGTCTCTATTATATTATGACAGACCAGCTAGATCTACTGTCTCTATTATATTATGACAGACCAGCTAGATCTACTGTCTCTATTATAATATGACAGACCAGCTAGATCTACTGTCTCTATTATATTATGACAGACCAGCTAGATCTACTGTCTCTATTATATATGACAGACCAGCTAGATCTACTGTCTCTGTTATAAAATGACAGACCAGCTAAATCTACTGTCTCTATTATAATATGACAGACCAGCTAGATCTACTGTCTCTATTATAATATGACAGACCAGCTAGATCTACTGTCTCTATTATATTATGACAGACCAGCTAGATCTACTGTCTCTATTATGATATGACAGACCAGCTAGATCTACTGTCTCTATTATAATATGACAGACCAGCTAGATCTACTGTCTCTATTATAATATGACAGACCAGCTAGATCTACTGTCTCTATTATAATATGACAGACCAGCTAGATCTACTGTCTCTATTATAATATGACAGACCAGCTAGATCTACTGTCTCTATTATAATATGACAGACCAGCTAGATCTACTGTCTCTATTATAATATGACAGACCAGCTAGATCTACTGTCTCTATTATAATATGACAGACCAGCTAGATCTACTGTCTCTATTATAATATGACAGACCAGCTAGATCTACTGTCTCTATTATATTATGACAGACCAGCTAGATCTACTGTCTCTATTATAATATGACAGACCAGCTAGATCTACTGTCTCTATTATAATATGACAGACCAGCTAGATCTACTGTCTCTATTATAATATGACAGACCAGCTAGATCTACTGTCTCTATTATATTATGACAGACCAGCTAGATCTACTGTCTCTATTATATTATGACAGACCAGCTAGATCTACTGTCTCTATTATATTATGACAGACCAGCTAGATCTACTGTCTCTATTATAATATGACAGACCAGCTAGATCTACTGTCTCTATTATATTATGACAGACCAGCTAGATCTACTGTCTCTATTATATTATGACAAACCAGCTAGATCTACTGTCTCTATTATATTATGACAGACCAGCTAGATCTACTGTCTCTATTCTAAGTTGACAGACCAGCTAGATCTACTGTCTCTATTATATTATGACAGACCAGCTAGATCTACTGTCTCTATTATAATATGACAGACCAGCTAGATCTACTGTCTCTATTATAATATGACAGACCAGCTAGATCTACTGTCTCTATTATAATATGACAGACCAGCTAGATCTACTGTCTCTATTATAATATGACAGACCAGCTAGATCTACTGTCTCCATTATAATATGACAGACCAGCTAGATCTACTGTCTTTATTATATTATGACAGACCAGCTACTGTCTCTATTATAATATGACAGACGAGCTAGATCAACTGTCTCTATTATATTATGACAGACCAGCTCGATCTACTGTCTCTATTATAATATGACAGACCAGCTAGATCTACTGTCTCTATTATAATATGACAGACCAGCTAGATCTATTGTCTCTCTTATGATATGACAGACCAGCTAGATATATTGTTTCTATTATGATATGACAGACCAGCTAGATCTACTGTCTCTTTTATAATATGACAGACCAGCTAGATCTACTGTCTCTATTATATTATGACAGACCAGCTAGATCTACTGTCTCTATTATAATATGACAGACCAGCTAGATCTACTGTCTCTATTATAATATGACAGACCAGCTAGATCTACTGTCTCTATTATAATATGACAGACCAGCTAGATCTACTGTCTCTATTATAATATGACAGACCAGCTAGATCTACTGTCTCTATTATGATATGACAGACCAGCTAGATCTACTGTCTCTATTATAATATGACAGACCAGCTAGATCTACTGTCTCTATTATAATATGACAGACCAGCTAGATCTACTGTCTCTATTATAATATGACAGACCAGCTAGATCTACTGTCTCTATTATAATATGACAGACCAGCTAGATCTACTGTCTCTATTATAATATGACAGACCAGCTAGATCTACTGTCTCTAATATAATATGACAGACCAGCTAGATCTACTGTCTCTATTATAATATGACTGACCAGCTAGTTCTACTGTCTCTATTATAATATGACAGACCATCTAGATCTACTGTCTCTATTATAATATGACAGACCAGCAGGTTCTACTGTCTTTATTATATTATGACAGACCAGCTAGATCTACTGTCTCTATTATATTATGACAGACCAGCTAGATCTACTGTCTTTATTATATTATGACAGACCAGCTAGATCTACTGTCTCTATTATAATATGACAGACCAGCTAGATCAACTGTCTCTATTATATTATGACAGACCAGCTAGATCAACTGTCTCTATTATAATATGACAGACCAGCTAGATCAACTGTCTCTATTATAATATGACAGACCAGCTAGATCTATTGTCTCTATTATGATATGACAGACCAGCTAGATCTACTGTCTCTGTTATAATATGACAGACCAGCTAGATCTACTGTCTCTATTATATTATGACAGACCAGCTAGATCTACTGTCTCTATTATAATATGACAGACCAGCTAGATCTACTGTCTCTATTATATTATGACAGACCAGCTAGATCTACTGTCTCTACTATATAATGACAGACCAGCTAGATCTACTGTCTCTATTATAATATGACAGACCAGCTAGATCTACTGTCTCTATTATATTATGACAGACCAGCTAGATCTATTGTCTCTATTATGATATGACAGACCAGCTAGATCTACTGTCTCTGTTATAATATGACAGACCAGCTCAGATCTACTGTCTCTATTATAATATGACAGACCAGCTAGATCAACTGTCTCTATTATATTATGACAGACCAGCTCGATCTACTGTCTCTATTATAATATGACAGACCAGCTAGATCTACTGTCTCTATTATAATATGACAGACCAGCTAGATCTATTGTCTCTCTTATGATATGACAGACCAGCTAGATCTACTGTCTCTATTATAATATGACAGACCAGCTAGATCTATTGTCTCTCTTATGATATGACAGACCAGCTAGATCTACTGTCTCTATTATAATATGACAGACCAGCTAGATCAATTGTCTCTATTATATTATGACAGACCAGCTAGATCAACTGTCTCTATTATAATATGACAGACCAGCTAGATCTACTGTCTCTATTATAATATGACAGACCAGCTAGATCTATTGTCTCCTATTATGATATGACAGACCAGCTAGATCTACTGTCTCTATTATAATATGACATACCAGCTAGATCTACTGTCTTTATTATAATATGACGGACCAGCTAGATCTACTGTCTCTATTATAATATGACAGACCAGCTAGATCTACTGTCTCTATTATAATATGACAGACCAGCTAGCACTACTGTCTCTATTATAATATGACAGACCAGCTAGATCTACTGTCTCTAATATAATATGACAGACCAGCTAGATCTACTGTCTCTATTATAATATGACAGACCAGCTAGATCTACTGTCTCTATTATAATATGACAGACCATCTAGATCTACTGTCTCTATTATAATATGACAGACCAGCAGGTTCTACTGTCTTTATTATATTATGACAGACCAGCTAGATCTACTGTCTCTATTATATTATGACAGACCAGCTAGATGTACTGTCTCTATTATATTAAGACAGACCAGCTAGATCTATTGTCTCTATTATAATATGACAGACCAGCTAGATCAACTGTCTCTATTATATTATGACAGACCAGCTAGATCTATTGTCTCTATTATAATATGACAGACCAGCTAGATCAACTGTCTATTATATTATGACAGACCAGCTAGATCTACTGTCTCTATTACAATATGACAGACCAGCTAGATCTACTGTCTCTATTATATTATGACAGACCAGCTAGATCTACTGTCTCTATTATAATATGACAGACCAGCTAGATCTGCTGTCTCTATTATAATATGACAGGCCAGCTAGATCTACTGTGTCTATTATAATATGACAGAGCAGCTAGATCTACTGTCTCTATATAATGACAGACCAGCTAGATCTACTGTATCTATTATATTATGAGAGACCAGCTAGATCTACTGTCTCTATTATATTATGACAGACCAGCTAGATCTACTGTCTCTATTATATTATGACAGACCAGCTAGATCTACTGTCTCTATTATATTATGACAGACCAGCTAGATCTACTGTCTCTATTATATTATGACAGACCAGCTAGATCTACTGTCTCTATTATATTATGACAGACCAGCTAGATCTACTGTCTCTATTATATTATGACAGACCAGCTAGATCTACTGTCTCTATTATAATATGACAGACCAGCTAGATCTACTGTCTCTATTATATTATGACAGACCAGCTAGATCTACTGTCTCTATTATATATGACAGACAGCTAGATCTACTGTCTCTATTATAATATGACAGACCAGCTAGATCTACTGTCTCTATTATAATATGACAGACCAGCTAGATCTACTGTCTCTATTATTATATGACAGACCAGCTAGATCTACTGTCTCTATTATATTATGACAGACCAGCTAGATCTATTGTCTCTATTATGATATGACAGACCAGCTAGATCTACTGTCTCTATTATAATATGACAGACCAGCTAGATCTACTGTCTCTATTATGATATGACAGACCAGCTAGATCTACTGTCTCTATTATAATATGACAGACCAGCTAGAATCTACTGTCTCTATTATAATATGACAGACCAGCTAGATCTACTGTCTCTATTATAATATGACAGACCAGCTAGATCTACTGTCTCTATTATAATATGACAGACCAGCTAGATCTACTGTCTCTATTATAATATGACAGACCAGCTAGATCTACTGTCTCTATTATAATATGACAGACCAGCTAGATCTACTGTCTCTATTATAATATGACAGACCAGCTAGATCTACTGTCTCTATTATAATATGACAGACCAGCTAGATCTACTGTCTTTATTATATTATGGCAGACCAGCTACTGTCTCTATTATAATATGACAGACCAGCTCGATCTACTGTCTCTATTATAATATGACAGACCAGCTAGATCTACTGTCTCTATTATAATATGACAGACCAGCTAGATCTATTGTCTCTCTTATGATATGACAGACCAGCTAGATCTACTGTCTCTATTATAATATGACAGACCAGCTAGATCTACTGTCTCTCTTATGATATGACAGACCAGCTAGATCTACTGTCTCTATTATAATATGACAGACCAGCTAGATCAATTGTCTCTATTATATTATGACAGACCAGCTAGATCTACTATCTCTCGTACATTATGACAGACCAGCTAGATCTACTGTCTCTATTATAATATGACAGACCAGCTAGATCTACTGTCTCTATTATAATATGACAGACCAGCTAGATCTACTGTCTCTATTATAATATGACAGACCAGCTAGATCTACTGTCTCCATTATGATATGACAGACCAGCTAGATCTACTGTCTCTATTATAATATGACAGACCAGCTAGATCTACTGTCTCTATTATAATATGACAGACCAGCTAGATCTACTGTCTCTATTATAATATGACAGACCAGCTAGATCTACTGTCTCTATTATAATATGACAGACCAGCTAGATCTACTGTCTCTATTATAATATGACAGACCAGCTAGATCTACTGTCTCTATTATAATATGACAGACCAGCTAGATCTACTGTCTCTATTATAATATGACAGACCAGCTAGATCTACTGTCTCTATTATAATATGACAGACCAGCTAGATCTACTGTCTTTATTATATTATGACAGACCAGCTAGATCTACTGTCTCTATTATATTATGACAGACCAGCTAGATCTACTGTCTCTATTATATTATGACAGACCAGCTAGATCTACTGTCTCTATTATAATATGACAGACCAGCTAGATCTACTGTCTCTATTATATTATGACAGACCAGCTAGATCTACTGTCTCTATTATAATATGACAGACCAGCTAGATCTACTGTCTCTATTATAATATGACAGACCAGCTAGATCTA
Source organism: Oncorhynchus tshawytscha (assembly GCF_018296145.1). Classification (NCBI taxonomy): domain Eukaryota; kingdom Metazoa; phylum Chordata; class Actinopteri; order Salmoniformes; family Salmonidae; genus Oncorhynchus; species Oncorhynchus tshawytscha. The sequence goes on from NC_056434.1 coordinate 1,969,224, forward strand.
TTGTCTCTATTATGATATGACAGACCAGCTAGATCTACTGTCTCTATTACATTATGACAGACCATCTAGATCAACTGTCTCTATTATATAATGACAGACCAGCTAGATCTACTGTCTCTATTATAATATGACATACCAGCTAGATCTACTGTCTCTATTATATAATGACAGACCAGCTAGATCTACTGTCTCTATTATATAATGACAGACCAGCTAGATCTACTGTCTCTATTATAATATGACAGACCAGCTAGATATACTGTCTCTATTATATTATGACAGACCAGCTATATCTACTGTCTCTTTTATAACATGACAGACCAGCTCGATCTACTGTCTCTGTTATAATATGACAGACCAGCTATATCTACTGTCTCTATTGTATTATGACAGACCAGCTAGATCTACTGTCTCTATTATATTATGACAGACCAGCTAGATCTACTGTCTCTATTATATTATGACAGACCAGCTAGATCTACTGTCTCTATTATAATATTACAGACCAGCTAAATCTACTGTCTCTATTATATTATGACAGACCAGCTAGATCTACTGTCTCTCTATTATATGACAGACCAGCTAGATCTACTGTCTCTATTATAATATGACAGACCAGCTAGATCTACTGTCTCTATTATAATATGACAGACCAGCTAGATCTACTGTCTCTATTATAATATGACAGACCAGCTAGATCTACTGTCTCTATTATATTATGACAGACCAGCTAGATCTACTGTCTCTATTATATTATGACAGACCAGCTAGATCTACTGTCTCTATTATATTATGACAGACCAGCTAGATCTACTGTCTCTATTATATTATGACAGACCAGCTAGATCTACTGTCTCTATTATATTATGACAGACCAGCTAGATCTACTGTCTCTATTATATTATGACAGACCAGCTAGATCTACTGTCTCTATTATAATATGACAGACCAGCTAGATCTACTGTCTCTATTATATTATGACAGACCAGCTAGATCTACTGTCTCTATTATATGACAGACCAGCTAGATCTACTGTCTCTATTATAATATGACAGACCAGCTAGATCTACTGTCTCTATTATAATATGACAGACCAGCTAGATCTACTGTCTCTATTATTATATGACAGACCAGCTAGATCTACTGTCTCTATTATATTATGACAGACCAGCTAGATCTACTGTCTCTATTATGATATGACAGACCAGCTAGATCTACTTTCTCTATTATAATATGACAGACCAGCTAGATCTACTGTCTCTATTATAATATGACAGACCAGCTAGATCTACTGTCTCTATTATAATATGACAGACCAGCTCAATCTACTGTCTCTATTATAATATGACAGACCAGCTAGATCTACTGTCTCTATTATAATATGACAGACCAGCTAGATCTACTGTCTCTATTATAATATGACAGACCAGCTAGATCTACTGTCTCCATTATAATATGACAGACCAGCTAGATCTACTGTCTCTATTATATTATGACAGACCAGATCTACTGTCTCTATTATAATATGACAGACCAGCTAGATCTACTGTCTCTATTATATTATGACAGACCAGCTAGATCTACTGTCTCTATTATAATATGACAGACCAGCTAGATCTATTGTCTCTCTTATGATATGACAGACCAGCTAGATCTACTGTCTCTATTATAATATGACAGACCAGCTAGATCTATTGTTTCTATTATGATATGACAGACCAGCTAGATCTACTGTCTCTTTTATAATATGACAGACCAGCTAGATCTACTGTCTCTATTATATTATGACAGACCAGCTAGATCTACTGTCTCTATTATAATATGACAGACCAGCTAGATCTACTGTCTCTATTATAATATGACAGACCAGCTCCATCAACTGTCTCTATTATAATATGACATACCAGCTAGATCTACTGTCTCTATTATAATATGACAGACCAGCTAGATCTATTGTCTCTATTATGATATGACAGACCAGCTAGATCTACTGTCTCTATTATAATATGACAGACCAGCTAGATCTACTGTCTCTATTATAATATGACAGACCAGCTAGATCTACTGTCTCTATTATAATATGACAGACCAGCTAGATCTACTGTCTCTATTATAATATGACAGACCAGCTAGATCTACTGTCTCTATTATAATATGACAGACCAGCTAGATCTACTGTCTCTAATATAATATGACAGACCAGCTAGATCTACTGTCTCTATTATAATATGACAGACCAGCTAGTTCTACTGTCTCTATTATAATATGACAGACCAGCTAGATCTACTGTCTCTATTATAATATGACAGACCAGCAGGTTCTACTGTCTTTATTATATTATGACAGACCAGCTAGATCTACTGTCTCTATTATATTATGACAGACCAGCTAGATCTACTGTCTCTATTATATTATGACAGACCAGCTAGATCTACTGTCTCTATTATAATATGACAGACCAGCTAGATCTACTGTCTCTATTATATTATGACAGACCAGCTAGATCAACTGTCTCTATTATAATATGACAGACCAGCTAGATCTACTGTCTCTATTATAATATGACAGACCAGCTAGATCTACTGTCTCTATTATAATATGACAGACCAGCTAGATCTACTGTCTCTATTATAATATGACAGACCAGCTAGATCAACTGTCTCTATTATATTATGACAGACCAGCTAGATCTACTGTCTCTATTATAATATGACAGACCAGCTAGATCTACTGTCTCTATTATATTATGACAGACCAGCTAGATCTACTGTCTCTATTATATAATGACAGACCAGCTAGATCTACTGTCTCTATTATATTATGACAGACCAGCTAGATCTACTGTCTCTATTATATTATGACAGACCAGCTAGATCTACTGTCTCTATTATAATATGACAGACCAGCTAGATCTACTGTCTCTATTATATTATGACAGACCAGCTAGATCTACTGTCTCTATTATATTATGACAGACCAGCTAGATCTACTGTCTCTATTATATTATGACAGACCAGCTAGATCTACTGTCTCTATTATATTATGACAGACCAGCTAGATCTACTGTCTCTATTATAATATGACAGACCAGCTAGATCTACTGTCTCTATTATATTATGACAGACCAGCTAGATCTACTGTCTCTATTATATGACAGACCAGCTAGATCTACTGTCTCTATTATAATATGACAGACCAGCTAGATCTACTGTCTCTATTATATTATGACAGACCAGCTAGATCTACTGTCTCTATTATAATATGACAGACCAGCTAGATCTACTGTCTCTATTATAATATGACAGACCAGCTAAATCTACTGTCTCTATTATAATATGACAGACCAGCTAGATCTACTGTCTCTATTATAATATGACAGACCAGCTAGATCTACTGTCTCTATTATATTATGACAGACCAGCTAGATCTACTGTCTCTATTATATTATGACAGACCAGCTAGATCTACTGTCTCTATTATATTATGACAGACCAGCTAGATCTACTGTCTCTATTATATTATGACAGACCAGCTAGATCTACTGTCTCTATTATATTATGACAGACCAGCTAGATCTACTGTCTCTATTATATTATGACAGACCAGCTAGATCTACTGTCTCTATTATAATATGACAGACCAGCTAGATCTACTGTCTCTATTATATTATGACAGACCAGCTAGATGACAGACCAGCTAGATCTACTGTCTCTATTATATATGACAGACCAGCTAGATCTACTGTCTCTATTATAATATGACAGACCAGCTAGATCTACTGTCTCTATTATAATATGACAGACCAGCTAGATCTACTGTCTCTATTATATATATGACAGACCAGCTAGATCTACTGTCTCTATTATATTATGACAGACCAGCTAGATCTACTGTCTCTATTATATATGACAGACCAGCTAGATCTACTGTCTCTATTATAATATTACAGACCAGCTAGATCTACTGTCTCTATTATAATATGACAGACCAGCTTGATATACTGTCTCTATTATAGTATGACAGACCAGCTAGATCTACTGTCTCTATTATAGTATGACAGACCAGCTAGATCTACTGTCTCTATTATAATATGACAGACCAGCTAGATCTACTGTCTCTATTATAATATGACAGACCAGCTAGATCTACTGTCTCCATTATAATATGACAGACCAGCTAGATCTACTGTCTCTATTATATTATGACAGACTAGATCTACTGTCTCTATTATAATATGACAGACCAGCTAGATCAACTGTCTCTATTATATTATGACAGACCAGCTTGATCTACTGTCTCTATTATAATATGACAGACCAGCTAGATCTACTGTCTCTATTATAATATGACAGACCAGCTAGATCTACTGTCTCTATTATAATATGAGAGACCAGCTAGATCTATTGTCTCTATTATGATATGACAGACCAGCTAGATCTACTGTCTCTATTATAATATGACAGACCAGCTAGATCTACTGTCGCTATTATATTATGACAGACCACAGCTAGATCTACTGTCTCTATTATAATATGACAGACCAGCTAGATCTACTGTCTCTATTATAATATGACAGACCAGCTAGATCTACTGTCTCTATTATAATATGACAGACAGCTAGATCTACTGTCTCTTTTATAATATGACAGACCAGCTAGATCTACTGTCTCTATTATAATATGACAGACCAGCTAGATCTACTGTCTCTATTATAATATGACAGACCAGCTAGATCTACTGTCTCTATTATAATATGACAGACCAGCTAGATCTACTGTCTCTATTATAATATGACAGACCAGCTAGATCTACTGTCTCTATTATAATATGACAGACCAGCTAGATCTACTGTCTCTATTATAATATGACAGACCAGCTAGATCTACTGTCTCTATTATAATATGACAGACCAGCTAGATCTACTGTCTCTATTATAATATGACAGACCAGCTAGTCTCTACTGTCTCTATTATAATATGACAGACCATCTAGATCTACTGTCTCTATTATAATATGACAGACCAGCTAGATCTACTGTCTCTACTATATTATGACAGACCAGCTAGATCTACTGTCTCTATTATATTATGACAGACCAGCTAGATCTACTGTCTTTATTATATTATGACAGACCAGCTAGATCTACTGTCTCTATTATAATATGACAGACCAGCTAGATCTACTGTCTCTATTATATTATGACAGACCAGCTAGATCTACTGTCTCTATTATAATATGACAGACCAGCTACATCTAATATCTCTATTATTTTATGAAAGACCAGCTAGATCTACTGTCTCAATTTTAATATGACAGACCAGCTAGATCTACTGTCTCTATTATAATATGACAGACCAGTTAGATCGACTGTCTCTATTATATTATGACAGACCAGCTACATCTACTGTCTAAATTATAATATGACAGACCAGCTAGATCTACTGTCTCTATTATATAATGACAGTCCAGATAGATCTATTGTCTCCATTACATAATGACAGACCAGCTAGATCTACTGTCTCTATTATATTATGACAGACCAGCTAGATCTACTGTCTCTATTATATTATGACAGACCAGCTAGATCTACTGTCTCTATTATATTATGACAGACCAGGTAGATCTACTGTCTCTATTATATAATGACAGACCAGCTAGATCTACTGTCTCTATTATATTATGACAGACCAGCTAGATCTACTGTCTCTATTATATTATGACAGACCAGCTAGATCTACTGTCTCTATTATATTATGACAGACCAGCTAGATCTACTGTCTCTATTATAATATGACAGACCAGCTAGATCTACTGTCTCTATTATATTATGACAGACCAGCTAGATCTACTGTCTCTATTATATATGACAGACCAGCTAGATCTACTGTCTCTATTATAATATGACAGACCAGCTAGATCTACTGTCTCTATTATAATATGACAGACCAGCTAGATCTACTGTCTCTATTATTATATGACAGACCAGCTAGATCTACTGTCTTCTATTATATTATGACAGACCAGCTAGATCTACTGTCTCTATTATGATATGACAGACAAGCTAGATCTACTGTCTCTATTATAATATGACAGACCAGCTAGATCTACTGTCTCTATTATGATATGACAGACCAGCTAGATCTACTGTCTCTATTATAATATGACAGACCAGCTAGATCTACTGTCTCTATTATAATATGACAGACCAGCTAGATCTACTGTCTCTATTATAATATGACAGACCAGCTAGATCTACTGTCTCTATTATATTATGACAGACCAGCTAGATCTACTGTCTCTATTATATTATGACAGACCAGCTAGATCTACTGTCTCTATTATAATATGACAGACCAGCTAGATCTACTGTCTCTATTATAATATGACAGACCAGCTAGATCTACTGTCTCTATTATAATATGACAGACCAGCTAGATCTACTGTCTCTATTATATTATGACAGACCAGCTAGATCTACTGTCTCTATTATAATATGACAGACCAGCTAGATCAACTGTCTCTATTATATTATGACAGACCAGCTAGATCTACTGTCTCTATTATAATATGACAGACCAGCTATATCTACTGTCTCTATTATGTTATGACAGACCAGCTATATCTACTGACTCTATTATGTTATTACAGACCAGCTAGATATACTGTCTCTATTATAATATGACAGACCAGCTAGATCTACTGTCTCTATTATAATATGACAGACCAGCTAGATCTACTGTCTCTATTATATTATGACAGACCAGCTAGATCTACTGTCTCTATTATAATATGACAGACCAGCTAGATCTACTCTCTCTATTATAATATGACAGACCATCTAGATTTACTGTCTCTATTATAATATGACAGACCAGCTAGATCTACTGTCTCTATTATATTATGACAGACCAGCTAGATCTACTGTCTCTATTATAATATGACAGACCAGCTAGATCTACTGTCTCTATTATAATATGACAGACCAGCTAGATCTACTGTCTCTATTATATTATGACAGACCAGCTAGATCTACTGTCTCTATTATAATATGACAGACCAGCTAGATCTACTGTCTCTATTATAATATGACAGACCAGCTAGATCTACTGTCTCTATTATAATATGACAGACCAGCTAGATCTACTGTCTCTATTATAATATGACAGACCAGCTAGATCTACTGTCTCTATTATAATATGACAGACCAGCTAGATCTACTGTCTCTATTATAATATGACAGACCAGCTAGATCTACTGTCTCTATTATAATATGACAGACCAGCTAGATCTACTGTCTCTATTATAATATGACAGACCAGCTAGATCTACTGTCTTTATTATATTATGACAGACAGCAGATCTACTGTCTCTATTATAATATGACAGACCAGCTAGATCAACTGTCTCTATTATATTATGACAGACCAGCTAGATCTACTGTCTCTATTATAATATGACAGACCAGCTAGATCTACTGTCTCTCTTATGATATGACAGACCAGCTAGATCTACTGTCTCTATTATAATATGACAGACCAGCTAGATCTATTGTCTCTATTATGATATGACAGACCAGCTAGATCTACTGTCTCTTTTATAATATGACAGACCAGCTAGATCAACTGTCTCTATTATATTATGACAGACCAGCTAGATCTACTGTCTCTATTATAATATGACAGACCAGCTAGATCTACTGTCTCTATTATAATATGACAGACCAGCTAGATCTACTGTCTCTATTATAATATGACAGACCAGCTAGATCTACTGTCTCTATTATAATATGACAGACCAGCTAGATCTATTGTCTCCATTATGATATGACAGACCAGCTAGATCTACTGTCTCTATTATAATATGACAGACCAGCTAGATCTACTGTCTCTATTATAATATGACAGACCAGCTAGATCTACTGTCTCTATTATAATATGACAGACCAGCTAGATCTACTGTCTCTATTATAATATGACAGACCAGCTAGATCTACTGTCTCTATTATAATATGACAGACCAGCTAGATCTACTGTCTCTATTATAATATGACAGACCAGCTAGATCTACTGTCTCTATTATAATATGACAGACCAGCTAGATCTACTGTCTCTATTATAATATGACAGACCAGCTAGATCTACTGTCTCTATTATATTATGACAGACCAGCTAGATCTACTGTCTCTATTATATTATGACAGACCAGCTAGATCTACTGTCTTCTATTATATTATGACAGACCAGCTAGATCTCTATTGTCTCTATTATAATACGACAGACCAGCTAGATCTACTGTCTCTATTATATTATGACAGACCAGCTAGATCAACTGTCTCTATTATAATATGACAGACCAGCTAGATCAACTGTCTCTATTATAATATGACAGACCAGCTAGATCTACTGTCTCTATTATGATATGACAGACCAGCTAGATCTACTGTCTCTGTTATAATATGACAGACCAGCTAGATCAACTGTCTCTATTATAATATGACAGGCCAGCTAGATCTACTGTCTCTATTATAATATGACAGAGCAGCTATATCTACTGTCTCTATATATATGACAGAGCAGCTAGATCTACTGTCTCTATATAATGACAGACCAGCTAGATCTACTGTATCTATTATATTATGAGAGACCAGCTAGATCTACTCTCTCTATCATATTATGACAGACCAGCTAGATCTACTGTCTCTATTATATTATGACAGACCAGCTAGATCTACTGTCTCTATTATATTATGACAGACCAGCTAGATCTACTGTCTCTATTATATTATGACAGACCAGCTAGATCTACTGTCTCTATTATAATATGACAGACCAGCTAGATCTACTGTCTCTCTTATATTATGACAGACCAGCTATATCTACTGTCTCTATTATAATATGACAGACCAGCTAGATCTACTGTCTCTATTATATTATGACAGACCAGCTAGATCTACTGTCTCTATTATAATATGACAGACCAGCTAGATCTACTGTCTCTATTATAATATGACAGACCAGCTAGATCTACTGTCTCTATTATAATATGACAGACCAGCTAGATCTACTGTCTCCATTATAATATGACAGACCAGCTAGATCTACTGTCTTTATTATATTATGACAGACCAGCTAGATCTACTGTCTCTATTATATTATGACAGACCAGCTAGATCTACTGTCTCTATTATATTATGACAGACCAGCTAGATCTACTGTCTCTATTATATTATGACAGACCAGCTAGATCTACTGTCTCTATTATATTATGACAGACCAGCTAGATCTACTGTCTCGATTATATTATGACAGACCAGCTAGATCTACTGTCTCTATTATAATATGACAGACCAGCTAGATCTACTGTCTCTATTATATTATGACAGACCAGCTAGATCTACTGTCTCTATTATATGACAGACCAGCTAGATCTACTGTCTCTATTATAATATGACAGACCAGCTAGATCTACTGTCTCTATTATAATATGACAGACCAGCTAGATCTACTGTCTCCATTATTATATGACAGACCAGCTAGATCTACTGTCTTTATTATATTATGACAGACCACAGCTAGATCTACTGTCTCTATTATAATATGACAGACCAGCTAGATCTACTGTCTCTATTATAATATGACAGACCAGCTAGATCTACTGTCTCTATTATAATATGACAGACCAGCTAGATCTATTGTCTCTATTATAATATGACAGACCAGCTAGATCTACTGTCTCTCTTATATGACAGACCAGCTAGATCTACTGTCTCTATTATAATATGACAGACCAGCTAGATCTACTGTCTCTATTATAATATGACAGACCAGCTAGATCTACGGTCTCCATTATAATATGACAGACCAGCTAGATCTACTGTCTTTATTATATTATGGCAGACCAGCTACTGTCTCTATTATAATATGACAGACCAGCTCGATCTACTGTCTCTATTATAATATGACAGACCAGCTAGATCTACTGTCTCTATTATAATATGACAGACCAGCTAGATCTATTGTCTCTCTTATGATATGACAGACCAGCTAGATCTACTGTCTCTATTATAATATGACAGACCAGCTAGATCTACTGTCTCTCTTATGATATGACAGACCAGCTAGATCTACTGTCTCTTTTATAATATGACAGACCGCCTAGATCAACTGTCTCTATTATATTATGACAGACCAGCTAGATCTACTGTCTCTATTATAATATGACAGACCAGCTAGATCTACTGTCTCTATTATAATATGACAGACCAGCTCAATCTACTGTCTCTATTATAATATGACGGACCAGCTAGATCTACTCTCTCTATTATAATATGACAGACCAGCTAGATCTACTGTCTCCATTATAATATGACAGACCAGCTAGACCTACTGTCTCTATTATAATATGACAGACCAGCTAGATCTACTGTCTCTATTATAATATGACAAACCAGCTAGATCTACTGTCTCTATTATAATATGACAGACCAGCTAGATCTACTGTCTCTATTATAATATGACAGACCAGCTAGATCTACTGTCTCTATTATAATATGACAGACCAGCTAGATCTACTGTCTCTATTATAATATGACAGACCAGCTAGATCTACTGTCTCTATTATAATATGACAGACCAGCTAGATCTACTGTCTCTATTATAATATGACAGACCATCTAGATCTACTGTCTCTATTATAATATGACAGACCAGCAGGTTCTACTGTCTTTATTATATTATGACAGACCAGCTAGATCTACTGTCTCTATTATATTATGACAGACCAGCTAGATCTACTGTCTTTATTATATTATGACAGACCAGCTAGATCTATTGTCTCTATTATAATATGACAGACCAGCTAGATCAACTGTCTCTATTATATTATGACAGACCAGCTAGATCAACTGTCTCTATTATAATATGACAGACCAGCTAGATCAACTGTCTCTATTATAATATGACAGACCAGCTAGATCTATTGTCTCTATTATGATATGACAGACCAGCTAGATCTACTGTCTCTGTTATAATATGACAGACCAGCTAGATCAACTGTCTCTATTATATTATGACAGACCAGCTCGATCTACTGTCTCTATTATAATATGACAGACCAGCTAGATCTACTGTCTCTATTATATAATGACAGAGCAGCTAGATCTACTGTCTCTACTATATAATGACAGACCAGCTAGATCTACTGTCTCTATTATATTATGACAGACCAGGTAGATCTACTGTCTCTGTTATATTATGACAGACCAGCTATATCTACTGTCTCTATTATATTATGACAGACCAGCTAGATCTACTGTCTCTATTATATTATGACAGACCAGCTAGATCTACTGTCTCTATTATATTATGACAGACCAGCTAGATCTACTGTCTCTATTATATTATGACAGACCAGCTAGATCTACTGTCTCTATTATATTATGACAGACCAGCTAGATCTACTGTCTCTATTATAATATGACAGACCAGCTAGATCTACTGTCTCTATTATATTATGACAGACCAGCTAGATCTACTGTCTCTATATATATGACAGACCAGCTAGATCTACTGTCTCTATTATAATATGACAGACCAGCTAGATCTACTGTCTCTATTATATTATGACAGACCAGCTAGATCTACTCTCTCTATTATATGACAGACCAGCTAGATCTACTGTCTCTATTATAATATGACAGACCAGCTAGATCTACTGTCTCTATTATAATATGACAGACCAGCTAGATCTACTGTCTCTATGATATTATGACAGACCAGCTAGATCTACTGTCTCTATTATATTATGACAGACCAGCTGGATCTACTGTTTCTATTATATTATGACAGACCAGCGAGATGTACTGTCTCTATTATATTATGACGGACCAGCTAGATTTACTGTCTCTATTATATTATGACAGACCAGCTAGATCTACTGTCTCTATTATATTATGACAGACCAGCTAGATCTACTGCCTCTATCATATTATGACAGACAAGCTAGATCTACTGTCTCTATTATAATATGACAGACCAGCTAGATCTACTGTCTCTATTATATTATGACAGACCAGCTAGATCTACTGTCTCTAATATATTATGACAGACCAGCTAGATCTACTGTCTCTATTATATTATGACAGACCAGCTAGATCTACTGTCTCTATTATAATATGACAGACCAGCTAGATCTACTGTCTCTATTATTATATGACAGACCAGCTAGATCTACTGTCTTTATTATATTATGACAGACCAGCTAGATCTATTGTCTCTATTATGATATGACAGACCAGCTAGAACTACTGTCTCTATTATAATATGACAGACCAGCTAGATCTACTGTCTCTATTATAATATAACAGACCAGCAGGATCTACTGTCTCTATTATAATATGACAGACCAGCTCAATATAGTGTCTCTATTATAATATGACAGACCAGCTAGATCTACTGTCTCTATTATAATATGACAGACCAGCTAGATCTACTGTCTCTATTATAATATGACAGACCAGCTAGATCTACTGTCTCTATTATAATATGACAGACCAGCTAGATCTACTGTCTTTATTATATTATGACAGACCAGCTACTGTCTCTATTATAATATGACAGACCAGCTCGATCTACTGTCTCTATTATAATATGACAGACCAGCTAGATCTACTGTCTCTATTATAATATGACAGACCAGCTAGATCTATTGTCTCTATTATAATATGACAGACCAACTAGATCTACTGTCTCTATTATAATTTGACCGACCAGCTAGATATATTGTTTCTATTATGATATGACAGACCAGCTAGATCTACTGTCTCTATTATAATATGACAGACCAGCTAGATCTACTGTCTCTATTATATTATGACAGACCAGCTAGATCTACTGTCTCTATTATAATATGACAGACCAGCTAGATCTACTGTCTCTATTATAATATGACAGACCAGCTAATCTACTGTCTCTATTATAATATGACAGACCAGCTAGATCTACTGTCTCTATTATAATATGACAGACCAGCTAGATCTAATGTCTCTATTATAATATGACAGACCAGCTAGATCTACTGTCTCTATTATAATATGACAGACCAGCTAGATCTACTGTCTCTATTATAATATGACAGACCAGCTAGATCTACTGTCTCTATTATAATATGACAGACCAGCTAGATCTACTGTCTCTATTATAATATGACAGACCAGCTAGATCTACTGTCTCTATTATAATATGACAGACCAGCTAGATCTACTGTCTCTATTATAATATGACAGACCAGCTAGATCTACTGTCTCTATTATAATATGACAGACCAGCTAGATCTACTGTCTCTATTATAATATGACAGACCAGCTAGATCTACTGTCTCTATTATAATATGACAGACCAGCAGTTCTACTGTCTTTATTATATTATGACAGACCAGCTAGATCTACTGTCTCTATTATATTATGACAGACCAGCTAGATCTACTGTCTCTATTATATTATGACAGACCAGCTAGATCTATTGTCTCTATTATAATATGACAGACCAGCTAGATCTACTGTCTCTATTATATTATGACAGACCAGCTAGATCTACTGTCTCTATTATAATATGACAGACCAGCTAGATCAACTGTCTCTATTATAATATGACAGACCAGCTAGATCTATTGTCTCTATTATGATATGACAGACCAGCTAGATCTACTGTCTCTATTATAATATGACAGACCAGCTAGATCAACTGTCTCTATTATATTATGACAGACCAGCTAGATCTACTGTCTCTATTATAATATGACAGACCAGCTAGATCTACTGTCTCTATTATATATGACAGACCAGCTAGATCTACTGTCTCTATTATATATGACAGACCAGCTAGATCTACTGTCTCTATTATAATATGACAGACCAGCTAGATCTACTGTCTCTATTATATATGACAGACCAGCTATATCTACTGTCTCTATTATATTATGACAGACCAGCTAGATCTACTGTCTCTATTATATTATGACAGACCAGCTAGATCTACTGTCTCTATTATATTATGACAGACCAGCTAGATCTACTGTCTCTATTATATTATGACAGACCAGCTAGATCTACTGTCTCTATTATATATGACAGACCAGCTAGATCTACTGTCTCTATTATAATATGACAGACCAGCTAGATCTACTGTCTCTATTATATTATGACAGACCAGCTAGATCTACTGTCTCTATTATATATGACAGACCAGCTAGATCTACTGTCTCTATTATAATATGACAGACCAGCTAGATCTACTGTCTCTATTATAATATGACAGACCAGCTAGATCTACTGTCTCTATTATATATATATGACAGACCAGCTAGATCAACTGTCTCTATTATATTATGACAGACCAGCTTGATCTACTGTCTCTATTATAATATGACAGACCAGCTAGATCTACTGTCTCTATTATAATATGACAGACCAGCTAGATCTATTGTCTCTATTATGATATGACAGACCAGCTAGATCTACTGTCTCTATTATAATATGACAGACCAGCTAGATCTACTGTCTCTATTATAATATGACAGACCAGCTAGATCTACTGTCTCTATTATAATATGACAGACCAGCTAGATCTACTGTCTCTATTATAATATGACAGACCAGCTAGATCTACTGTCTCTATTATAATATGACAGACCAGCTAGATCTACTGTCTCTATTATATTATGACAGACCAGCTAGATCTATTGTCTCTATTATAATATGACAGACCAGCTAGATCTACTGTCTCTATTATAATATGACAGACCAGCTAGATCTACTGTCTCTATTATATATGACAGACCAGCTATCTACTGTCTCTATTATAATATGACAGACCAGCTAGATCTACTGTCTCTATTATATTATGACAGACCAGCTAGATCTACTGTCTCTATTATAATATGACAGACCAGCTAGATCTACTGTCTCTATTATGATATGACAGACCAGCTAGATCTACTGTCTCTATTATAATATGACAGACCAGCTAGATCTATTGTCTCTCTTATGATATGACAGACCAGCTAGATCTACTGTCTCTATTATAATATGACAGACCAGCTAGATCAACTGTCTCTATTATATTATGACAGACCAGCTAGATCTACTGTCTCTATTATAATATGACAGACCAGCTAGATCTACTGTCTCTATTATAATATGACAGACCAGCTAGATCTACTGTCTCTATTATAATATGACAGACCAGCTAGATCTACTGTCTCTATTATATTATGACAGACCAGCTAGATCTACTGTCTCTATTATAATATGACAGACCAGCTAGATCTACTGTGTCGATTATAATATGACCAACCAGCTAGATCTACTGTCTATATTATAATATGACAGACCAGCTAGATCTACTGTCTCTATTATAATATGAGAGACCAGCTAGATCTACTGTCTCTATTATAAGATGACAGACCAGCTAGATCAACTGTTTCTATTATATTATGACAGACCAGCTAGATCTACTGTCTCTATTATAATATGACAGACCAGCTAGATCTACTGTCTCTATTATAATATGACAGACCAGCTAGATCTACTGTCTCTATTATATTATGACAGACCAGCTAGATCTACTGTCTCTATTATAATATGACAGACCAGCTAGATCTACTGTCTCTATTATATTATGACAGACCAGCTAGATCTACTGTCTCTATTATAATATGACAGACCAGCTAGATCTACTGTCTCTATTATAATATGACAGACCAGCTAGATCTACTGTCTCTATTATATTATGACAGACCAGCTAGATCTACTGTCTCTATTATATTATGACAGACCAGCTAGATCTACTGTCTCTATTATATTATGACAGACCAGCTAGATCTACTGTCTCTATTATAATATGACAGACCAGCTAGATCTACTGTCTCTATTATAATATGACAGACCAGCTAGATCTACTGTCTCTATTATAATATGACAGACCAGCTAGATCTACTGTCTCTATTATAATATGACAGACCAGCTAGATCTACTGTCTCTATTATAATATGACAGACCAGCTAGATCTACTGTCTCTATTATAATTATGACAGACCAGCTAGATCTACTGTCTCTATTATAATATGACAGACCAGCTAGATCTACTGTCTCTATTATATTATGACAGACCAGCTAGATCTACTGTCTCTATTATAATATGACAGACCAGCTAGATCTACTGTCTCTATTATAATATGACAGACCAGCTAGATCTACTGTCTCTATTATAATATGACAGACCAGCTAGATCTACTGTCTCTATTATAATATGACAGACCAGCTAGATCTACTGTCTCTATTATAATATGACAGACCAGCTAGATCTACTGTCTCTATTATAATATGACAGACCAGCTAGATCTACTGTCTCTATTATATTATGACAGACCAGCAAGATATTTTGTCTCTATTATAATATGACAGACCAGCTAGAGCTACTGTCTCTATTATAATATGACAGACCAGCTAGATCTACTGTCTCTATTATATTATGACAGACCAGCTAGATCTACTGTCTCTATTATAATATGACAGACCAGCTAGATCTACTGTCTCTATTATAATATGACAGACCAGCTAGATCTACTGTCTCTATTATATTATGACAGACCAGCTAGATCTACTGTCTCTATTATAATATGACAGACCAGCTAGATCTACTGTCTCTATTATAATATGACAGACCAGCTAGATCTACTGTCTCTATTATAATATGACAGACCAGCTAGATCTACTGTCTCTATTATATTATGACAGACCAGCTAGATCTACTGTCTCTATTATAATATGACAGACCAGCTAGATCTACTGTCTCTATTATAATATGACAGACCAGCTAGATCTACTGTCTCTATTATAATATGACAGACCAGCTAGATCTACTGTCTCTATTATAATATGACAGACCAGCTAGATCTACTGTCTCTATTATAATATGACAGACCAGCTAGATCTACTGTCTCTATTATAATATGACAGACCAGCTAGATCTACTGTCTCTATTATATTATGACAGACCAGCTAGATCTACTGTCTCTATTATAATATGACAGACCAGCTAGATCTACTGTCTCTATTATAATATGACAGACCAGCTAGATCTACTGTCTCTATTATAATATGACAGACCAGCTAGATCTACTGTCTCTATTATAATATGACAGACCAGCTAGATCTACTGTCTCTATTATAATATGACAGACCAGCTAGATCTACTGTCTCTATTATAATATGACAGACCAGCTAGATCTACTGTCTCTATTATAATATGACAGACCAGCTAGATCTACTGTCTCTATTATATTATGACAGACCAGCTAGATCTACTGTCTCTATTATAATATGACAGACCAGCTAGATCTACTGTCTCTATTATAATATGACAGACCAGCTAGATCTACTGTCTCTATTATATTATGACAGACCAGCTAGATCTACTGTCTCTATTATAATATGACAGACCAGCTAGATCTACTGTCTCTATTATAATATGACAGACCAGCTAGATCTACTGTCTCTATTATAATATGACAGACCAGCTAGATCTACTGTCTCTATTATAATATGACAGACCAGCTAGATCTACTGTCTCTATTATAATATGACAGACCAGCTAGATCTATTGTCTCTATTATAATATGACAGACCAGCTAGATCTACTGTCTCTATTATAATATGACAGACCAGCTAGATCTACTGTCTCTATTATAATATGACAGACCAGCTAGATCTACTGTCTCTATTATAATATGACAGACCAGCTAGATCTACTGTCTCTATTATAATATGACAGACCAGCTAGATCTACTGTCTCTATTATAATATGACAGACCAGCTAGATCTACTGTCTCTATTATAATATGACAGACCAGCTAGATCTACTGTCTCTATTATAATATGACAGACCAGCTAGATCTACTGTCTCTATTATAATATGACAGACCAGCTAGATCTACTGTCTCTATTATAATATGACAGACCAGCTAGATCTACTGTCTCTATTATAATATGACAGACCAGCTAGATCTACTGTCTCTATTATAATATGACAGACCAGCTAGATCTACTGTCTCTATTATAATATGACAGACCAGCTAGATCTACTGTCTCTATTATAATATGACAGACCAGCTAGATCTACTGTCTCTATTATAATATGACAGACCAGCTAGATCTACTGTCTCTATTATAATATGACAGACCAGCTAGATCTACTGTCTCTATTATAATATGACAGACCAGCTAAATCTACTGTCTCTATTATAATATGACAGACCAGCTA
The DNA here is from genome assembly GCF_018296145.1 of Oncorhynchus tshawytscha. NCBI lineage: Eukaryota > Metazoa > Chordata > Actinopteri > Salmoniformes > Salmonidae > Oncorhynchus > Oncorhynchus tshawytscha. The sequence continues at coordinate 1,987,541 of NC_056434.1, forward strand.
GATCTACTGTCTCTATTATAATATGACAGACCAGCTAGATCTACTGTCTCTATTATAATATGACAGACCAGCTAGATCTACTGTCTCTATTATATTATGACAGACCAGCTAGATCTACTGTCTCTATTATAATATGACAGACCAGCTAGATCTATTGTCTCTATTATAATATGACAGACCAGCTAGATCTACTGTCTCTATTATATTATGACAGACCAGCTAGATCTACTGTCTCTATTATAATATGACAGACCAGCTAGATCTACTGTCTCTATTATATTATGACAGACCAGCTAGATCTACTGTCTTTATTATATTATGACAGACCAGCTAGATCTACTGTCTCTATTATAATATGACAGACCAGCTAGATCTACTGTCTCTATTATAATATGACAGACCAGCTAGATCTACTGTCTCTATTATAATATGACAGACCAGCTAGATCTACTGTCTCTATTATAATATGACAGACCAGCTAGATCTACTGTCTCTATTATAATATGACAGACCAGCTAGATCTACTGTCTCTATTATAATATGACAGACCAGCTAGATCTACTGTCTCTATTATAATATGACAGACCAGCTAGATCTACTGTCTCTATTATAATATGACAGACCAGCTAGATCTACTGTCTCTATTATAATTATGACAGACCAGCTAGATCTACTGTCTCTATTATATTATAACAGACCAGCTAGATCTACTGTCTCTATTATATTATGACAGACCAGCTAGATCTACTGTCTCTATTATAATATGACAGACCAGCTAGATCTACTGTCTCTATTATATATGACAGACCAGCTAGATCTACTGTCTCTATTATATTATGACAGACCAGCTAGATCTACTGTCTCTATTATAATATGACAGACCAGCTAGATCTACTGTCTTTATTATATTATGACACCACCAGCTACTGTCTCTATTATAATATGACAGACCCAGATCTACTGTCTCTATTATAATATGACAGACCAGCTAGATCTACTGTCTCTATTATAATATGACAGACCAGCTAGATCTACTGTCTCTATTATAATATGACAGACCAGCTAGATCTATTGTCTCTATTATAATATGACAGACCAGCTAGATCTACTGTTTCTATTATATTATGACAGACCAGCTAGATCTACTGTCTCTATTATAATATGACAGACCAGCTAGATCTACTGTCTCTATTATAATTATGACAGACCAGCTAGATCTACTGTCTCTATTATAATATGACAGACCAGCTAGATCTATTGTCTCTATTATAATATGACAGACCAGCTAGATCTACTGTCTCTATTATAATATGACAGACCAGCTAGATCTACTGTCTCTATTATATTATGACAGACCAGCTAGATCTACTGTCTCTATTATAATATGACAGACCAGCTAGATCTACTGTCTCTATTATAATATGACAGACCAGCTAGATCTACTGTCTCTATTATAATATGACAGACCAGCTAGATCTACTGTCTCTATTATAATATGACAGACCAGCTAGATCTACTGTCTCTATTATATTATGACAGACCAGCTAGATCTACTGTCTCTATTATAATATGACAGACCAGCTAGATCTACTGTCTCTATTATAATATGACAGACCAGCTAGATCTACTGTCTCTATTATAATATGACGGACCAGCTAGATCTACTGTCTCTATTATAATATGACAGACCAGCTAGATCTACTGTCTCTATTATAATATGACAGACCAGCTAGATCTACTGTCTCTATTATAATATGACAGACCAGCTAGATCTACTGTCTCTATTATAATATGACGGACCAGCTAGATCTACTTCTCTATTATAATATGACAGACCAGCTAGATCTACTGTCTCTATTATAATATGACAGACCAGCTAGATCTACTGTCTCTATTATGATATGACAGACCAGCTAGATCTACTGTCTCTATTATAATATGACAGACCAGCTAGATCTACTGTCTCTATTATGATATGACAGACCAGCTAGATCTACTGTCTCTATTATAAGATGACAGACCAGCTAGATCAATTGTCTCTATTATATTATGACAGACCAGCTAGATCTACATCTACTGTCTCTATTATAATATGACAGACCAGCTAGATCTACTGTCTCTATTATAATATGACAGACCAGCTAGATCTACTGTCTCTATTATAATATGACAGACCAGCTAGATCTACTGTCTCTATTATAATATGACAGACCAGCTAGATCTACTGTCTCTATTATAATATGACAGACCAGCTAGATCTACTGTCTCTATTATAATATGACAGACCAGCTAGATCTACTGTCTCTATTATAATATGACAGACCAGCTAGATCTACTGTCTCTATTATAATATGACAGACCAGCTAGATCTACTGTCTCTATTATATATGACAGACCAGCTAGATCTACTGTCTCTATTATAATATGACAGACCAGCTAGATCTACTGTCTCTATTATAATATGACAGACCAGCTAGATCTACTGTCTCTATTATAATATGACAGACCAGCTAGATCTACTGTCTCTATTATAATATGACAGACCAGCTAGATCTACTGTCTCTATTATAATATGACAGACCAGCTAGATCTACTGTCTCTATTATAATATGACAGACCAGCTAGATCTACTGTCTCTATTATAATATGACAGACCAGCTAGATCTACTGTCTCTATTATAATATGACAGACCAGCTAGATCTACTGTCTCTATTATATTATGACAGACCAGCTAGATCTACTGTCTCTATTATAATATGACAGACCAGCTAGATCTACTGTCTCTATTATAATATGACAGACCAGCTAGATCTACTGTCTCTATTATAATATGACAGACCAGCTAGATCTACTGTCTCTATTATAATATGACAGACCAGCTAGATCTACTGTCTCTATTATAATATGACAGACCAGCTAGATCTACTGTCTCTATTATAATATGACAGACCAGCTAGATCTACTGTCTCTATTATATTATGACAGACCAGCTAGATCTACTGTCTCTATTATAATATGACAGACCAGCTAGATCTACTGTCTCTATTATATTATGACAGACCAGCTAGATCTACTGTCTCTATTATAATATGACAGACCAGCTAGATCTACTGTCTCTATTATAATATGACAGACCAGCTAGATCTACTGTCTCTATTATAATATGACAGACCAGCTAGATCTACTGTCTCTATTATAATATGACAGACCAGCTAGATCTACTGTCTCTATTATAATATGACAGACCAGCTAGATCTACTGTCTCTATTATAATATGACAGACCAGCTAGATCTACTGTCTCTATTATAATATGACAGACCAGCTAGATCTACTGTCTCTATTATAATATGACAGACCAGCTAGATCTACTGTCTCTATTATAATATGACAGACCAGCTAGATCTACTGTCTCTATTATATTATGACAGACCAGCTAGATCTACTGTCTCTATTATAATATGACAGACCAGCTAGATCTACTGTCTCTATTATAATATGACAGACCAGCTAGATCTACTGTCTCTATTATAATATGACAGACCAGCTAGATCTACTGTCTCTATTATATTATGACAGACCAGCTAGATCTACTGTCTCTATTATATTATGACAGACCAGCTAGATCTACTGTCTCTATTATAATATGACAGACCAGCTAGATCTACTGTCTCTATTATAATATGACAGACCAGCTAGATCTACTGTCTCTATTATAATATGACAGACCAGCTAGATCTACTGTCTCTATTATAATATGACAGACCAGCTAGATCTATTGTCTCTATTATAATATGACAGACCAGCTAGATTTGTCTCTATTATAATATGACATACCAGCTAGATCTACTGTCTCTATTATATTATGACAGACCAGCTAGATCTACTGTCTCTATTATAATATGACAGACCAGCTAGATCTACTGTCTCTATTATAATATGACAGACCAGCTAGATCTACTGTCTCTATTATAATATGACAGACCAGCTAGATCTACTGTCTCTATTATAATATGACAGACCAGCGATATCTACTGTCTCTATTATTATATGACAGACCAGCTAGATCTACTGTCTCTATTATATTATGACAGACCAGCTAGATCTACTGTCTCTATTATAATATGACAGACCAGCTAGATCTACTGTCTCTATTATAATATGACAGACCAGCTAGATCTACTGTCTCTATTATAATATGACAGACCAGCTAGATCTACTGTCTCTATTATAATATGACAGACCAGCTAGATCTACTGTCTCTATTATAATATGACAGACCAGCTAGATCTACTGTCTCTATTATAATATGACAGACCAGCTAGATCTACTGTCTCTATTATAATATGACAGACCAGCTAGATCTACTGTCTCTATTATATTATGACAGACCAGCTAGATCTACTGTCTCTATTATAATATGACAGACCAGCTAGATCTACTGTCTCTATTATAATATGACAGACCAGCTAGATCTACTGTCTCTATTATAATATGACAGACCAGCTAGATCTACTGTCTCTATTATAATATGACAGACCAGCTAGATCTACTGTCTCTATTATAATATGACAGACCAGCTAGATCTACTGTCTCTATTATAATATGACAGACCAGCTAGATCTACTGTCTCTATTATAATATGACAGACCAGCTAGATCTACTGTCTCTATTATAATATGACATGCCAGCTATATCTACTGTCCCTATTATAATATGACAGACCAGCTAGATCTACTGTCTCTATTATATTATGACAGACCAGCTAGATCTACTGTCTCTATTCTAATATGACAGACCAGCTAGATCTACTGTCTCTATTATAATATGACAGACCAGCTAGATCTACTGTCTCTATTATAATATGACAGACCAGCTAGATCTACTGTCTCTATTATATTATGACAGACCAGCTAGATCTACTGTCTCTATTATATTATGACAGACCAGCTAGATCTACTGTCTCTATTATATTATGACAGACCAGCTAGATCTACTGTCTCTATTATAATATGACAGACCAGCTAGATCTACTGTCTCTATTATGATATGACAGACCAGCTAGATCTACTGTCTCTATTATAATATGACAGACAGCTAGATCTACTGTCTCTATTATAATATGACAGACCAGCTAGATCTACTGTCTCTATTATAATATGACAGAGAAGCTAGATCTACTGTCTCTATTATAATATGACCGACCATCTAGATCTACTGTCTCTATTATAATATGCCAGACCAGCTAGATCTACTGTCTCTATTATATTATGACAGACCAGCTAGATCTATTGTCTCTATTATAATATGACAGACCAGCTAGATCTACTGTCTCTATTATATTATGACAGACCAGCTAGATCTACTGTCTCTATTATAATATGACAGACCAGCTAGATCTACTGTCTCTATTATATTATGACAGACCAGCTAGATCTACTGTCTCTATTATATTATGACAGACCAGCTAGATCTACTGTCTCTATTATATTATGACAGACCAGCTAGATCTACTGTCTCTATTATATTATGACAGACCAGCTAGATCTACTGTCTCTATTATAATATGACAGACCAGCTAGATCTACTGTCTCTATTATAATATGACAGACCAGCTAGATCTACTGTCTCTATTATAATATGACAGACCAGCTAGATCTACTGTCTCTATTATAATATGACAGACCAGCTAGATCTATTGTCTCTATTATAATATGACAGACCAGCTAGATCTACTGTCTCTATTATATTATGACAGACCAGCTAGATCTACTGTCTCTATTATAATATGACAGACCAGCTAGATCTACTGTCTCTATTATAATATGACAGACCAGCTAGATCTACTGTCTCTATTATAATATGACAGACCAACTAGATCTACTGTCTCTATTATAATATGACAGACCAGCTAGATCTACTGTCTCTATTATAATATGACAGACCAGCTAGATCTACTGTCTCTATTATAATATGACAGACCAGCTAGATCTACTGTCTCTATTATAATATGACAGACCAGCTAGATCTACTGTCTCTATTATAATATGACAGACCAGCTAGATCTACTGTCTCTATTATAATATGACAGACCAGCTAGATCTACTGTCTCTATTATATTATGACAGACCAGCTAGATCTACTGTCTCTATTATAATATGACAGACCAGCTAGATCTACTGTCTCTATTATAATATGACAGACCAGCTAGATCTACTGTCTCTATTATAATATGACAGACCAGCTAGATCTACTGTCTCTATTATAATATGACAGACCAGCTAGATCTACTGTCTCTATTATATTATGACAGACCAGCTAGATCTACTGTCTCTATTATAATATGACAGACCAGCTAGATCTACTGTCTCTATTATAATATGACAGACCAGCTAGATCTACTGTCTCTATTATAATATGACAGACCAGCTAGATCTACTGTCTCTATTATAATATGACAGACCAGCTAGATCTACTGTCTCTATTATATATGACAGACCAGCTAGATCTACTGTCTCTATTATAATATGACAGACCAGCTAGATCTACTGTCTCTATTATATTATGACAGACCAGCTAGATCTACTGTCTCTATTATATTATGACAGACCAGCTAGATCTACTGTCTCTATTATAATATGACAGACCAGCTAGATCTACTGTCTCTATTATAATATGACAGACCAGCTAGATCTACTGTCTCTATTATAATATGACAGACCAGCTAGATCTACTGTCTCTATTATAATATGACAGACCAGCTAGATCTACTGTCTCTATTATAATATGACAGACCAGCTAGATCTACTGTCTCTATTATAATATGACAGACCAGCTAGATCTACTGTCTCTATTATAATATGACAGACCAGCTAGATCTACTGTCTCTATTATAATATGACAGACCAGCTAGATCTACTGTCTCTATTATAATATGACAGACCAGCTAGATCTACTGTCTCTATTATAATATGACAGACCAGCTCGATCTACTGTCTCTATTATAATATGACAGATCAGCTAGATCTATTGTCTCTATTATAATATGACAGACCAGCTAGATCTATGGTTTCTATTATATTATGACAGACCAGCTAGATCTACTGTCTCTATTATAATATGACAGACCAGCTAGATCTCCTGTCTCTATTATAATTTGACAGACCAGCTAGATCTACTGTCTCTATTATATTATGACAGACCAGCTTGATCTACTGTCTCTATTATAATATGACAGACCAGCTAGATCTACTGTCTCTATTATAATATGACAGACCAGCTAGATCTACTGTCTCTATTATAATATGACAGACCAGCTAGATCTACTGTCTCTATTATAATATGACAGACCAGCTAGATCTACTGTCTCTATTATATTATGACAGATCAGCTAGATCTATTGTCTCTATTATAATATGACAGACCAGCTAGATCTACTGTCTCTATTATAATATGACAGACCAGCTAGATCTACTGTCTCTATTATAATATGACAGACCAGCTAGATCTACTGTCTCTATTATAATATGACAGACCAGCTAGATCTACTGTCTCTATTATAATATGACAGACCAGCTAGATCTACTGTCTCTATTATAATATGACAGACCAGCTAGATCTACTGTCTCTATTATATTATGACAGACCAGCTAGATCTACTGTCTCTATTATAATATGACAGACCAGCTAGATCTACTGTCTCTATTATAATATGACAGACCAGCTAGATCTACTGTCTCTATTATAATATGACAGACCAGCTAGATCTACTGTCTCTATTATAATATGACAGACCAGCTAGATCTACTGTCTCTATTATAATATGACAGACCAGCTAGATCTACTGTCTCTATTATAATATGACAGACCAGCTAGATCTACTGTCTCTATTATAATATGACAGACCAGCTAGATCTACTGTCTCTATTATAATATGACAGACCAGCTAGATCTACTGTCTCTATTATAATATGACAGACCAGCTAGATCTACTGTCTCTATTATAATATGACAGACCAGCTAGATCTACTGTCTCTATTATATTATGACAGACCAGCTAGATCTACTGTCTCTATTATAATATGACAGACCAGCTAGATCTACTGTCTCTATTATAATATGACAGACCAGCTAGATCTACTGTCTCTATTATAATATGACAGACCAGCTAGATCTACTGTCTCTATTATAATATGACAGACCAGCTAGATCTACTGTCTCTATTATAATATGACAGACCAGCTAGATCTACTGTCTCTATTATAATATGACAGACCAGCTAGATCTACTGTCTCTATTATAATATGACAGACCAGCTAGATCTACTGTCTCTATTATAATATGACAGACCAGCTAGATCTACTGTCTCTATTATAATATGACAGACCAGCTAGATCTACTGTCTCTATTATATTATGACAGACCAGCTAGATCTACTGTCTCTATTATAATATGACAGACCAGCTAGATCTACTGTCTCTATTATAATATGACAGACCAGCTAGATCTACTGTCTCTATTATAATATGACAGACCAGCTAGATCTACTGTCTCTATTATAATATGACAGACCAGCTAGATCTACTGTCTCTATTATAATATGACAGACCAGCTAGATCTACTGTCTCTATTATAATATGACAGACCAGCTAGATCTACTGTCTCTATTATAATATGACAGACCAGCTAGATCTACTGTCTCTATTATAATATGACAGACCAGCTAGATCTACTGTCTCTATTATAATATGACAGACCAGCTAGATCTACTGTCTCTATTATAATATGACAGACCAGCTAGATCTACTGTCTCTATTATAATATGACAGACCAGCTAGATCTACTGTCTCTATTATAATATGACAGACCAGCTAGATCTACTGTCTCTATTATAATATGACAGACCAGCTAGATCTACTGTCTCTATTATAATATGACAGACCAGCTAGATCTACTGTCTCTATTATAATATGACAGACCAGCTAGATCTACTGTCTCTATTATAATATGACAGACCAGCTAGATCTACTGTCTCTATTATAATATGACCGACCAGCTAGATCTACTGTCTCTATTATAATTTGACAGACCAGCTAGATCTACTGTCTCTATTATATTATGACAGACCAGCTTGATCTACTGTCTCTATTATAATATGACAGACCAGCTAGATCTACTGTCTCTATTATAATATGACAGACCAGCTAGATCTATTGTCTCTATTATGATATGACAGACCAGCTAGATCTACTGTCTCTATTATAATATGACAGACCAGCTAGATATTTTGTCTCTATTATAATATGACAGACCAGCTAGATCTACTGTCTCTATTATAATATGACAGACCAGCTAGATCTACTGTCTCTATTATAATATGACAGACCAGCTAGATCTACTGTTTCTATTATATTATGACAGACCAGCTAGATCTACTGTGTCTATTATAATATGACAGACCAGCTATATCTACTGTCTTTATTATATTATGACAGACCAGCTACTGTCTCTATTATAATATGACAGACCAGCTACTGTCTCTATTATAATATGACAGACCAGCTAGATCTACTGTCTCTATTATAATATGACAGACCAGCTAGATCTACTGTCTCTATTATAATATGACAGACCAGCTAGATCTACTGTCTCTATTATAATATGACAGACCAGCTAGATCTACTGTCTCTATTATAATATGACAGACCAGCTAGTCTACTGTCTCTATTATAATATGACAGACCAGCTAGATCTACTGTCTCTATTATAATATGACAGACCAGCTAGATCTACTGTCTCTATTATAATATGACAGACCAGCTAGATCTACTGTCTCTATTATAATATGACAGACCAGCTAGATCTACTGTCTCTATTATAATATGACAGACCAGCTAGATCTACTGTCTCTATTATAATATGACAGACCAGCTAGATCTACTGTCTCTATTATATTATGACAGACCAGCTAGATCTACTGTCTCTATTATAATATGACAGACCAGCTAGATCTACTGTCTCTATTATAATATGACAGACCAGCTAGATCTACTGTCTCTATTATGATATGACAGACCAGCTAGATCTACTGTCTCTATTATAATATGACAGACCAGCTAGATCTACTGTCTCTATTATATTATGACAGACCAGCTAGATCTACTGTCTCTATTATAATATGACAGACCAGCTAGATCTACTGTCTCTATTATAATATGACAGACCAGCTAGATCTACTGTCTCTATTATAATATGACAGACCAGCTAGATCTACTGTCTCTTTTATAATATGACAGACCAGCTAGATCTACTGTCTCTATTATAATATGACAGACCAGCTAGATCTACTGTCTCTATTATAATATGACAGACCAGCTAGATCTACTGTCTCTATTATAATATGACAGACCAGCTAGATCTACTGTCTCTATTATAATATGACAGACCAGCTAGATCTACTGTCTCTATTATAATATGACAGACCAGCTAGATCTACTGTCTCTATTATAATATGACAGACCAGCTAGATCTACTGTCTCTATTATATTATGACAGACCAGCTAGATCTACTGTCTCTATTATAATATGACAGACCAGCTAGATCTACTGTCTCTATTATAATATGACAGACCAGCTAGATCTACTGTCTCTATTATAATATGACAGACCAGCTAGATCTACTGTCTCTATTATAATATGACAGACCAGCTAGATCTACTGTCTCTATTATAATATGACAGACCAGCTAGATCTACTGTCTCTATTATAATATGACAGACCAGCTAGATCTACTGTCTCTATTATAATATGACAGACCAGCTAGATCTACTGTCTCTATTATAATATGACAGACCAGCTAGATCTACTGTCTCTATTATATATGACAGACCAGCTAGATCTACTGTCTCTATTATAATATGACAGACCAGCTAGATCTACTGTCTCTATTATAATATGACAGACCAGCTAGATCTACTGTCTCTATTATAATATGACAGACCAGCTAGATCTACTGTCTCTATTATAATATGACAGACCAGCTAGATCTACTGTCTCTATTATAATATGACAGACCAGCTAGATCTAGATCTATTATATATGACAGACCAGTCTCTATTATATAATATGACAGACCAGCTAGATCTACTGTCTCTATTATAATATGACAGACCAGCTAGATCTACTGTCTCTATTATATATGACAGACCAGCTAGATCTACTGTCTCTATTATAATATGACAGACCAGCTAGATCTACTGTCTCTATTATAATATGACAGACCAGCTAGATCTACTGTCTCTATTATAATATGACAGACCAGCTAGATCTACTGTCTCTATTATAATTATGACAGACCAGCTAGATCTACTGTCTCTATTATAATATGACAGACCAGCTAGATCTACTGTCTCTATTATAATATGACGGACCAGCTAGATCTACTGCCTCTATTATGATATGACAGACCAGCTAGATCTACTGTCTCTATTATAAGATGACAGACCAGCTAGATCTACTGTCTCTATTATAATATGACAGACCAGCTAGATCTACTGTCTCTATTATAATATGACAGACCAGCTAGATCTACTCTCTATTATAATATGACAGACCAGCTAGATCTACTGTCTCTATTATAATATGACAGACCAGCTAGATCTACTGTCTCTATTATAATATGACAGACCAGCTAGATCTACTGTCTCTATTATATTATGACAGACCAGCTAGATCTACTGTCTCTATTATAATATTACAGACCAGCTTGATCCACTGTCTCTATTATAATATGACAGACCAGCTAGATCTACTGTCTCTATTATAATATGACAGACCAGCTAGATCTACTGTCTCTATTATATTATGACAGACTAGCTAGATCTACTGTCTCTATTATATTATGACAGACCAGCTAGATCTACTGTCTCTATTATATTATGACAGACCAGCTAGATCTACTGTCTTTATTATATTATGACAGACCAGCTAGATCTACTGTCTCTATTATATTATGACAGACCAGCTAGATCTACTGTCTCTATTATAATATGACAGACCAGCTAGATCTACTGTCTCTATTATATTATGACAGACCAGCTAGATCTATTGTCTCTATTATAATATGACAGACCAGCTAGATCTACTGTCTCTATTATAATATGACAGACCAGCTAGATCTACTGTCTCTATTATATTATGACAGACCAGCTAGATCTACTGTCTCTATTATAATATGACAGACCAGCTAGATCTACTGTCTCTATTATAATATGACAGACCAGCTAGATCTACTGTCTCTATTATATTATGACAGACCAGCTAGATCTACTGTCTCTATTATAATATGACAGACCAGCTAGATCTACTGTCTCTATTATATTATGACAGACCAGCTATATCTACTGTCTCTATTATAATATGACAGACCAGCTAGATCTACTGTCTCGATTATAAATGACAGACCAGCTAGATCTACAGTCTCTATTATAATATGAAAGGCCAGCTAGATCTACTGTCTCTATTATAATATGACAGACCAGCTAGATCTACTGTCTCTATTATAATTATGACAGACCAGCTAGATCTACTGTCTCTATTATATTATGACAGACCAGCTAGATATCCTGTCACTATTATATTATGACAGACCAGCTAGATCTACTGTCTCTATTATAATATGACAGACCAGCTAGATCTACTGTCTCTATTATATTATGACAGACCAGCTAGATCTACTGTCTCTATTATATTATGACAGACCAGCTAGATCTACTGTCTCTATTATAATATGACAGACCAGCTAGATCTACTGTCTCTATTATATTATGACAGACCAGCTAGATCTACTGTCTCTATTATATATGACAGACCAGCTAGATCTACTGTCTCTATTATATTATGACAGACCAGCTAGATCTACTGTCTCTATTATAATATGACAGACCAGCTAGATCTACTGTCTCTATTATAATATGACAGACCAGCTAGATCTACTGTCTCTATTATATTATGACAGACCAGCTAGATCTACTGTCTCTATTATAATATGACAGACCAGCTAGATCTACTGTCTCTATTATAATATGACAGACCAGCTAGATCTACTGTCTCTATTATAATATGACAGACCAGCTAGATCTACTGTCTCTATTATAATATGACAGACCAGCTAGATCTACTGTCTCTATTATATTATGACAGACCAGCTAGATCTACTGTCTCTAATATTATAATATGACAGACCAGCTAGATCTACTGTCTCTATTATAATATGACAGACCAGCTAGATCTACTGTCTCTATTATAATATGACAGACCAGCTAGATCTACTGTCTCTATTATAATATGACAGACCAGCTAGATCTACTGTCTCTATTATAATATGACAGACCAGCTAGATCTACTGTAGATCTACTGTCTCTATTATATTATGACAGACCAGCTAGATCTACTGTCTCTATTATAATATGACAGACCAGCTAGATCTACTGTCTCTATTATATTATGACAGACCAGCTAGATCTACTGTCTCTATTATATATGACAGACCAGCTAGATCTACTGTCTCTATTATATTATGACAGACCAGCTAGATCTACTCTCTATTATAATATGACAGACCAGCTAGATCTACTGTCTCTATTATATTATGACAGACCAGCTAGATCTACTGTCTCTATTATAATATGACAGACCAGCTAGATCTACTGTCTCTATTATATTATGACAGACCAGCTAGATCTACTGTCTCTATTATATATGACAGACCAGCTAGATCTACTGTCTCTATTATGATATGACAGCTAGATCTACTGTCTCTATTATAATATGACAGACCAGCTAGATCTACTGTCTCTATTATAATATGACAGACCAGCTAGATCTACTGTCTCTATTATAATATGACAGACCAGCTAGATCTACTGTCTCTATTATAATATGACAGACCAGCTAGATCTACTGTCTCTATTATATATGACAGACCAGCTAGATCTACTGTCTCTATTATAATATGACAGACCAGCTAGATCTACTGTCTCTATTATAATATGACAGACCAGCTAGATCTACTGTCTCTATTATAATATGACAGACCAGCTAGATCTACTGTCTCTATTATATTATGACAGACCAGCTAGATCTACTGTCTCTATTATAATATGACAGACCAGCTAGATCTACTGTCTCTATTATAATATGACAGACCAGCTAGATCTACTGTCTCTATTATAATATGACAGACCAGCTAGATCTACTGTCTCTATTATAATATGACAGACCAGCTAGATCTACTGTCTCTATTATAATATGACAGACCAGCTAGATCTACTGTCTCTATTATAATATGACAGACCAGCTAGATCTACTGTCTCTATTATAATATGACAGACCAGCTAGATCTACTGTCTCTATTATAATATGACAGACCAGCTAGATCTACTGTTATCTATTATATTATGACAGACCAGCTAGATCTACTGTCTCTATTATAATATGACAGACCAGCTAGATCTACTGTCTCTATTATATGACAGACCAGCTAGATCTACTGTCTCTATTATAATATGACAGACCAGCTAGATCTACTGTCTCTATTATAATATGACAGACAGCTAGATCTACTGTCTCTATTATAATATGACAGACCAGCTAGATCTACTGTCTCTATTATATTATGACAGACCAGCTAGATCTACTGTCTCTATTATAATATGACAGACCAGCTAGATCTACTGTCTCTATTATAATATGACAGACCAGCTAGATCTACTGTCTCTATTATAATATGACAGACCAGCTAGATCTACTGTCTCTATTATAATATGACAGACCAGCTAGATCTACTGTCTCTATTATAATATGACAGACCAGCTAGATCTACTGTCTCTATTATATATATGACAGACCAGCTAGATCTACTGTCTCTATTATATATGACAGACCAGCTAGATCTACTGTCTCTATTATAATATGACAGACCAGCTAGATCTACTGTCTCTATTATAATATGACAGACCAGCTAGATCTACTGTCTCTATTATAATATGACAGACCAGCTAGATCTACTGTCTCTATTATAATATGACAGACCAGCTAGATCTACTGTCTCTATTATAATATGACAGACCAGCTAGATCTACTGTCTCTATTATAATATGACAGACCAGCTAGATCTACTGTCTCTATTATAATATGACAGACCAGCTAGATCTACTGTCTCTATTATAATATGACAGACCAGCTAGATCTACTGTCTCTATTATAATATGACAGACCAGCTAGATCTACTGTCTCTATTATAATATGACAGACCAGCTGATCTACTGTCTCTATTATAATATGACAGACCAGCTAGATCTACTGTATCTATTATAGAATGGCAGACCAGCTAGATCTACTGTTTCTATGTCTCTATTATAATATGACAGACCAGCTAGATCTACTGTCTCTATTAAAATATGACAGACCAGCTGGATCTACTGTCTTTATTATAATATTACAGACCAGCTAGATCTACTGTATCTATTATAATATGACAGACCAGCTAGATCTAATGTCTCTATAATAATATGACAGACCAGCTAGATCTACTGTCTCTATTATATTATAACAGATCAGCTAGATCTACTGTTTCTATCATAATATGACAGACCAGCAAGATCTACTGTATCTATTATAGAATGGCAGACCAGCTAGATCTACTGTCTCTATTATATTATGACACCACCAGATCTACTGATCTACTGTCTCTATTATAATATGACAGACCAGCTAGATCTACTGTCTCTATTATAATATGACAGACCAGCTAGATCTACTGTCTCTATTATAATATGACAGACCAGCTAGATCTACTGTCTCTATTATATATGACAGACCAGCTAGATCTACTGTCTCTATTATAATATGACAGACCAGCTAGATCTACTGTCTCTATTATAATATGACAGACCAGCTAGATCTACTGTCTCTATTATAATATGACAGACCAGCTAGATCTACTGTCTCTATTATAATATGACAGACCAGCTAGATCTACTGTCTCTATTATATATGACAGACCAGCTAGATCTACTGTCTCTATTATAATATGACAGACCAGCTAGATCTACTGTCTCTATTATAATATGACAGACCAGCTAGATCTACTGTCTCTATTATAATATGACCGACCATCTAGATCTACTGTCTCTATTATAATATGACAGACCAGCTAGATGTACTGTCTCTATTATATTATGACAGACCAGCTAGATCTACTGTCTCTATTATAATATGACAGACCAGATAGATCTACTGTCGCTATTATATTATGACAGACCACAGCTAGATCTACTGTCTCTTTTATAATATGACAGACCAGCTAGATCTACTGTCTCTATTATAATATGACAGACCAGCTAGATCTATTGTCTCTATTATAATATGACAGACCAGCTAGATCTACTGTCTCTCTTATATGACAGACCAGCTAGATCTACTGTCTCTATTATAATATGACAGACCAGCTAGATCTACTGTCTCTATTATAATATGACAGACCAGCTAGATCTACGGTCTCCATTATAATATGACAGACCAGCTAGATCTACTGTCTTTATTATATTATGACAGACCAGCTACTGTCTCTATTATATTATGACAGACCAGCTAGATCTACTGTCTCTATTATAATATCTATATTATATTATGACAGACCAGCTAGATCTACTGTCTCTATTATAATATGACAGACCAGCTAGATCTACTGTCTCTATTATAATATGACAGACCAGCTAGATCTACTGTCTCTATTATAATATGACAGACCAGCTAGATCTACTGTCTCTATTATAATATGACAGACCAGCTAGATCTACTGTCTCTATTATAATTATGACAGACCAGCTAGATCTACTGTCTCTATTATAATATGACAGACCAGCTAGATCTACTGTCTCTATTATAATATGACAGACCAGCTAGATCTACTGTCTCTATTATAATATGACAGACCAGCTAGATCTACTGTCTCTATTATAATATGACAGACCAGCTAGATCTACTGTCTCTATTATAATATGACAGACCAGCTAGATCTACTGTCTCTATTATAATATGACAGACCAGCTAGATCTACTGTCTCTATTATAATATGACAGACCAGCTAGATCTACTGTCTCTATTATAATATGACAGACCAGCTAGATCTACTGTCTCTATTATAATATGACAGACCAGCTAGATCTACTGTCTCTATTATAATATGACAGACCAGCTAGATCTACTGTCTCTATTATAATATGACAGACCAGCTAGATCTACTGTCTCTATTATAATATGACAGACCAGCTAGATCTACTGTCTCTATTATAATATGACAGACAGACCAGCTACTGTCTCTATTATCTGACAGACCAGCTCTACTGTATTATATTATGACAGACCAGCTAGATCTACTGTCTCTATTATATTATGACAGACCAGCTAGATCTACTGTCTCTATTATATATATGACAGACCAGCTAGATCTACTGTCTCTATTATAATATGACAGACCAGCTAGATCTACTGTCTCTATTATAATATGACAGACCAGCTAGATCTAATATCTCTATTATAATATGACAGACCAGCTAGATCTACTGTCTCTATTATAATATGACAGACCAGCTAGATCTACTTTCTCTATTATAATATGACAGACCAGCTAGATCTACTGTCTCTATTATATTATGACAGACCAGCTAGATCTACTGTCTCTATTATAATATGACAGACCAGCTAGATCTACTGTTTCTATTATATTATGACAGACCAGCTAGATCTACTGTCTCTATTATAATATGGCAGACCACTTAGATCTACTTTCTCTATTATAATATGACAGACCAGCTAGATCTACTGTCTCTATTATAATATGACAGACCAGCTAGATCTACTGTCTCTACTGTCTCTATTATAATATGACAGACCAGCTAGATCTACTGTCTCTATTATAATATGACAGACCAGCTAGATCTACTGTCTCTATTATATTATGACAGACCAGCTAGATCTACTGTCTCGATTATACTATGACCAACCAGCTAGATCTACTGTCTCTATTAAAATATGACAGACCATCTAGATCTACTGTCTCTATTATAATATGACCGACCATCTAGATCTACTGTCTCTATTATAATATGACAGACCAGCTAGATCTACTGTCTCTATTATATTATGACAGACCAGCTAGATCTACTGTCTCTATTATAATATGACAGACCAGCTAGATCTACTGTCTCTATTATATTATGACAGACCAGCTAGATCTACTGTCTCTATTATATAATATGACAGACCAGCTAGATCTACTGTCTCTATTATAATATGACAGACCAGCTAGATCTACTGTCTCTATTATAATATGACAGACCAGCTAGATCTACTGTCTCTATTATAATATGACAGACCAGCTAGATCTACTGTCTCTATTATAATATGACAGACCAGCTAGATCTACTGTCTCTATTATAATATGACAGACCAGCTAGATCTACTGTCTCTATTATATATGACAGACCAGCTAGATCTACTGTCTCTATTATAATATGACAGACCAGCTAGATCTACTGTCTCTATTATAATATGACAGACCAGCTAGATCTACTGTCTCTATTATAATATGACAGACCAGCTAGATCTACTGTCTCTATTATAATATGACAGACCAGCTAGATCTACTGTCTCTATTATATATGACAGACCAGCTAGATCTACTGTCTCTATTATAATATGACAGACCAGCTAGATCTACTGTCTCTATTATAATATGACAGACCAGCTAGATCTACTGTCTCTATTATAATATGACAGACCAGCTAGATCTACTGTCTCTATTATAATATGACAGACCAGCTAGATCTACTGTCTCTATTATAATATGACAGACCAGCTAGATCTACTGTCTCTATTATAATATGACAGACCAGCTAGATCTACTGTCTCTATTATAATATGACAGACCAGCTAGATCTACTGTCTCTATTATAATATGACAGACCAGCTAGATCTACTGTCTCTATTATAATATGACAGACCAGCTAGATCTACTGTCTCTATTATAATATGACAGACCAGCTAGATCTACTGTCTCTATTATAATATGACAGACCAGCTAGATCTACTGTCTCTATTATATTATGACAGACCAGCTAGATCTACTGTCTCTATTATAATTATGACAGACCAGCTAGATCTACTGTCTCTATTATAATATGACAGACCAGCTAGATCTACTGTCTCTATTATAATATGACAGACCAGCTAGATCTACTGTCTCTATTATATATGACAGACCAGCTAGATCTACTGTCTCTATTATAATATGACAGACCAGCTAGATCTACTGCTCTATTATATTATGACAGACCAGCTAGATCTACTGTCTTTATTATATTATGACAGACCAGCTAGATCTACTGTCTCTATTATATTATGACAGACCAGCTAGATCTACTGTCTCTATTATAATATGACAGACCAGCTAGATCTACTGTCTCTATTATATTATGACAGACCAGCTACTGTCTCTATTATAATATGACAGACCAGCTACTGTCTCTATTATAATATGACAGACCAGCTAGATCTACTGTCTCTATTATAATATGACAGACCAGCTCGATCTACTGTCTCTATTATAATATGACAGATCAGCTAGATCTATTGTCTCTATTATAATATGACAGACCAGCTAGATCTATGGTTTCTATTATATTATGACAGACCAGCTAGATCTACTGTCTCTATTATAATATGACAGACCAGCTAGATCTACTGTCTCTATTATAATATGACAGACCAGCTAGATCTACTGTCTCTATTATATTATGACAGACCAGCTTGATCTACTGTCTCTATTATAATATGACAGACCAGCTAGATCTACTGTCTCTATTATAATATGACAGACCAGCTAGATCTATTGTCTCTATTATGATATGACAGACCAGCTAGATCTACTGTCTCTATTATAATATGACAGACCAGCTAGATCTACTGTCGCTATTATATTATGACAGACCACAGCTAGATCTACTGTCTCTATTATAATATGACAGACCAGCTAGATCTACTGTCTCTATTATAATATGACAGACCAGCTAGATCTAGCTGTCTCTGTCTCTATAATATGACAGACCAGCTAGATCTACTGTCTCTATTATAATATGACAGACCAGCTAGACCAGCTAGATCTGTCTCTATTATAATATGACAGACCAGCTAGATCTACTGTCTCTATTATAATATGACAGACCATGACAGACCAGCTAGATCTACTGTCTCTATTATAATATGACAGACCAGCTAGATCTACTGTCTCTATTATAATAGAGACAGATCTAGCTAGATCTCTGTCTATTATAATAGACAGACAGCTAGATCCAGCTAGATCTCTGTCATATTATAATATGACAGACCAGCTAGATAGATCTAGCTGTCTGTATTATTATAATATGACAGACCAGCTAGATCAGCTAGCTGGTACTGTCTCTATTATATTATGACAGACCAGATCTAGATCTACTGGTCTGTCTATTATAATATGACAGACCAGCTAGATCTAGCTGTCTCTATTATATTATGACAGACCAGCTAGATCTACTGTCTCTATTATATATGACAGACCAGCTAGATCTACTGTCTCTATTATAATATGACAGACAGACAGCTAGATCTACTGTCTCTATTATAATATGACAGACCAGCTAGATCTACTGTCTCTATTATTATACCATGACAGACCAGCTAGATCTAGCTGTCTCTCATAATATGACAGACCAGCTAGATCTACTGTCTCTGGTATGTCATAGATCTACTGTCTCTATAATATGACAGACCAGCTAGATCTAGCTGTGGTCTCTATATATAATAGACAGACCAGCTAGATCTACTGTCTGTTATATTATATAATAGAGACCAGCTAGATCCAGCTAGATCTAGCTGTCTATATTATAATATGACAGACCAGCTAGATCTACTGTCTCTATTATAATATGACAGACCAGCTAGATCTAGCTGTCTGTCATATTATAATATGACAGACAGCTAGATCTACTGTCTCTATTATAATATGACAGACCAGCTAGATCTAGCTGTCTGTCATATTATAATATGACAGACAGATCTAGATCTATAATCTGTCTGTCTATTATAATATGACAGACCAGCTAGATCTACTGTCTGTCATATTATAATATGAGACAGCTAGATCTAGCTACTGTCTCTATTATAATACAGACAGCTAGATCTAGCTCTACTGTCTCTATTATAATATGACAGACCAGCTAGATCTAGATCTACTGACAGACCAGCTAGTGTCTATTATATATGACAGACCAGCTAGATCTACTGTCTGTTATATTATAATAGACAGACCAGCTAGATCTACTGTCTCTATTATAATATGACAGACCAGCTAGATCTACTGTCTCTATTATAATATGACAGACCAGCTAGATCTACTGTCTGTCTCTATTATAATATGACAGACCAGCTAGATCTAGACCAGCTAGATCTACTGTCTCTATTATAATATGACAGACCAGCTAGATCTACTGTCTCTATTATATTATGATGACAGACCAGCTAGATCTACTGTCTCTATTATAATATGACAGACCATATATAGATCTAGCTGACTGTCTTATAATATGACAGACCAGCTAGATCTACTGTCTCTATTATAATATGACAGACCTGCTAGATCTACTGTCTCTATTATAATATGACAGACCAGCTAGATCTACTGTCTCTATTATAATATGACAGACCAGCTAGATCGACTGTCTCTATTATAATATGACAGACCAGCTAGATCTACTGTCTCTATTATAATATGACAGACCAGCTAGATCTACTGTCTCTATTATAATATGACAGACCAGCTAGATCTACTGTCTCTATTATAATATGACAGACCAGCTAGATCTACTGTCTCTATTATAATATGACAGACCAGCTAGATCTACTGTCTCTATTATAATATGACAGACCAGCTAGATCTATTGTCTCTATTATAATATGACAGACCAGCTAGATCTACTGTCTCTATTATAATATGACAGACCAGCTAGATCTACTGTCTCTATTATAATATGACAGACCAACTAGATCTACTGTCTCTATTATATTATGACAGACCAACTAGATCTACTGTCTCTATTATATTATGACAGACCAGGTAGATTTACTGTCGCTATTGAAATATGACAGACCAACTAGATCTACTGTCTCTATTATAATATGACAGACCAGCTAGATCTACTGTCTCTATTATAATATGACAGACCAGCTAGATCTACTGTCTCTATTATAATATGACAGACCAGCTAGATCTACTGTCTCTATTATATTATGACAGACCAGCTAGATCTACTGTCTCTATTATAATATGACAGACCAGCTAGATCTACTGTCTCTATTATAATATGACAGACCAGCTAGATCTACTGTCTCTATTATAATATGACAGACCAGCTAGATCTACTGTCTCTATTATAATATGACAGACCAGCTAGATCTACTGTCTCTATTATAATATGACAGTCCAGCTAGATCTACTGTCTCTATAAATATATGACAGACCAGCTAGATCTACTGTCTCAATTATAATATGACAGACCAGCTAGATCTACTGTCTCTATTATAATATGACAGACCAGCTAGATCTACTGTCTCTATTATAATATGACAGACCAGCTAGATCTACTGTCTCTATTATATTATGACAGACCAGCTAGATCTACTGTCTCTATTATAATATGACAGACCAGCTAGATCTACTGTCTCTATTATATAATATGACAGACCAGCTAGATCTACTGTCTCTATTATAATATGACAGACCAGCTAGATCTACTGTCTCTATTATATTATGACAGACCAGCTAGATCTACTGTCTCTATTATAATATGACAGACCAGCTAGATCAACTGTCTCTATTATATTATGACAGACCAGCTTGATCTACTGTCTCTATTATAATATGACAGACCAGCTAGATCTACTGTCTCTATTATAATATGACAGACCAGCTAGATCTACTGTCTCTATTATATTATGACAGACCAGCTAGATCTACTGTCTCGATTATACTATGACCAACCAGCTAGATCTACTGTCTCTATTAAAATATGACAGACCATCTAGATCTACTGTCTCTATTATAATATGACCGACCAGCTAGATCTACTGTCTCTATTATAATATGACAGACCAGCTAGATCTACTGTCTCTATTATAATATGACAGACCAGCTAGATCTACTGTCTCTATTATATTATGACAGACCAGCTAGATCTACTGTCTCTATTATAATATGACAGACCAGCTAGATCAACTGTCTCTATTATATTATGACAGACCAGCAAGATATTTTGTCTCTATTATGATATAACAGACCAGCTAGATCAACTGTCTCTATTATATTTTGACAAACCAGCTAGATCTACTGTTTCTATTATATTATGACAGACCAGCTAGATCTACTGTGTCTATTATAATATGACAGACCAGCTATATCTACTGTCTTTATTATATTATGACAGACCAGCTACTGTCTCTATTATAATATGACAGACCAGCTACTGTCTCTATTATAATATGACAGACCAGCTAGATCTACTGTCTCTATTATAATATGACAGACCAGCTCGATCTACTGTCTCTATTATAATATGACAGATCAGCTAGATCTATTGTCTCTATTATAATATGACAGACCAGCTAGATCTATGGTTTCTATTATATTATGACAGACCAGCTAGATCTACTGTCTCTATTATAATATGACAGACCAGCTAGATCTCCTGTCTCTATTATAATTTGACAGACCAGCTAGATCTACTGTCTCTATTATATTATGACAGACCAGCTAGATCTACTGTCTCTATTATAATATGACAGACCAGCTAGATCTACTGTCTCTATTATAATATGACAGACCAGCTAGATCTACTGTCTCTATTATAATATGACAGACCAGCTAGATCTACTGTCTCTATTATAATATGACAGACCAGCTAGATCTACTGTCTCTATTATAATATGACAGACCAGCTAGATCTACTGTCTCTATTATAATATGACAGACCAGCTAGATCTACTGTCTCTATTATAATATGACAGACCAGCTAGATCTACTGTCTCTATTATAATATGACAGACCAGCTAGATCTACTGTCTCTATTATAATATGACAGACCAGCTAGATCTACTGTCTCTATTATAATATGACAGACCAGCTAGATCTACTGTCTCTATTATAATATGACAGACCAGCTAGATCTACTGTCTCTATTATAATATGACAGACCAGCTAGATCTACTGTCTCTATTATAATATGACAGACCAGCTAGATCTACTGTCTCTATTATAATATGACAGACCAGCTAGATCTACTGTCTCTATTATATTATGACAGACCAGCTAGATCTATTGTCTCTATTATAATATGACAGACCAGCTAGATCTACTGTCTCTATTATAATATGACAGACCAGCTAGATCTACTGTCTCTATTATAATATGACAGACCAGCTAGATCTACTGTCTCTATTATAATATGACAGACCAGCTAGATCTACTGTCTCTATTATAATATGACAGACCAGCTAGATCTACTGTCTCTATTATAATATGACAGACCAGCTAGATCTACTGTCTCTATTATAATATGACAGACAGCTAGATCTACTGTCTCTATTATAATATGACAGACCAGCTAGATCTACTGTCTCTATTATAATATGACAGACCAGCTAGATCTACTGTCTCTATTATAATATGACAGACCAGCTAGATCTACTGTCTCTATTATAATATGACAGACCAGCTAGATCTACTGTCTCTATTATATTATGACAGACCAGCTAGATCTATTGTCTCTATTATAATATGACAGACCAGCTAGATCTACTGTTTCTATTATATTATGACAGACCAGCTAGATCTACTGTCTCTATTATAATATGACAGACCAGCTAGATCTACTGTATTATAATATGACAGACCAGCTAGATCTACTGTCTCTATTATAATATGACAGACCAGCTAGATCTACTGTCTCTATTATAATATGACAGACCAGCTAGATCTACTGTCTCTATTATAATATGACAGACCAGCTAGATCTACTGTCTCTATTATAATATGACAGACCAGCTAGATCTACTGTCTCTATTATAATATGACAGACCAGCTAGATCTACTGTCTCTATTATAATATGACAGACCAGCTAGATCTACTGTCTCTATTATAATATGACAGACCAGCTAGATCTACTGTCTCTATTATATTATGACAGACCAGCTAGATCTACTGTCTCTATTATAATATGACAGACCAGCTAGATCTACTGTCTCTATTATAATATGACAGACCAGCTAGATCTACTGTCTCTATTATAATTATGACAGACCAGCTAGATCTACTGTCTCTATTATAATATGACAGACCAGCTAGATCTACTGTCTCTATTATAATATGACAGACCAGCTAGATCTACTGTCTCTATTATAATATGACAGACCAGCTAGATCTACTGTCTCTATTATAATATGACAGACCAGCTAGATCTACTGTCTCTATTATAATATGACAGACCAGCTAGATCTACTGTCTCTATTATAATATGACAGACCAGCTAGATCTACTGTCTCTATTATAATATGACAGACCAGCTAGATCTACTGTCTCTATTATAATATGACAGACCAGCTAGATCTACTGTCTCTATTATAATATGACAGACCAGCTAGATCTACTGTCTCTATTATAATTATGACAGACCAGCTAGATCTACTGTCTCTATTATAATATGACAGACCAGCTAGATCTACTGTCTCTATTATAATATGACAGACCAGCTAGATCTACTGTCTCTATTATAATATGACAGACCAGCTAGATCTACTGTCTCTATTATAATATGACAGACCAGCTAGATCTACTGTCTCTATTATAATATGACAGACCAGCTAGATCTACTGTCTCTATTATAATATGACAGACCAGCTAGATCTACTGTCTCTATTATAATATGACAGACCAGCTAGATCTACTGTCTCTATTATAATATGACAGACCAGCTAGATCTACTGTCTCTATTATATTATGACAGACCAGCTAGATCTACTGTCTCTATTATAATATGACAGACCAGCTAGATCTACTGTCTCTATTATAATATGACAGACCAGCTAGATCTACTGTCTCTATTATAATATGACAGACCAGCTAGATCTACTGTCTCTATTATAATATGACAGACCAGCTAGATCTACTGTCTCTATTATAATATGACAGACCAGCTAGATCTACTGTCTCTATTATAATATGACAGACCAGCTAGATCTACTGTCTCTATTATAATATGACAGACCAGCTAGATCTACTGTCTCTATTATAATATGACAGACCAGCTAGATCTACTGTCTCTATTATAATATGACAGACCAGCTAGATCTACTGTCTCTATTATAATATGACAGACCAGCTAGATCTACTGTCTCTATTATAATATGACAGACCAGCTAGATCTACTGTCTCTATTATAATATGACAGACCAGCTAGATCTACTGTCTCTATTATAATATGACAGACCAGCTAGATCTACTGTCTCTATTATAATATGACAGACCAGCTAGATCTACTGTCTCTATTATATAATATGACAGACCAGCTAGATCTACTGTCTCTATTATAATATGACAGACCAGCTAGATCTACTGTCTCTATTATAATATGACAGACCAGCTAGATCTACTGTCTCTATTATAATATGACAGACCAGCTAGATCTACTGTCTCTATTATAATATGACAGACCAGCTAGATCTACTGTCTCTATTATAATATGACAGACCAGCTAGATCTACTGTCTCTATTATAATATGACAGACCAGCTAGATCTACTGTCTCTATTATATTATGACAGACCAGCTAGATCTACTGTCTCTATTATAATATGACAGACCAGCTAGATCTACTGTCTCTATTATAATATGACAGACCAGCTAGATCTACTGTCTCTATTATAATATGACAGACCAGCTAGATCTACTGTCTCTATTATAATATGACAGACCAGCTAGATCTACTGTCTCTATTATAATATGACAGACCAGCTAGATCTACTGTCTCTATTATAATATGACAGACCAGCTAGATCTATTGTCTCTCTTATGATATGACAGACCAGCTAGATCTACTGTCTCTATTATAATATGACAGACCAGCTAGATCTACTGTCTCTCTTATGATATGACAGACCAGCTAGATCTACTGTCTCTATTATAATATGACAGACCAGCTAGATCTACTGTCTCTATTATATTATGACAGACCAGCTAGATCTACTGTCTCTATTATAATATGACAGACCAGCTAGATCTACTGTCTCTATTATAATATGACAGACCAGCTAGATCTACTGTCTCTATTATATTATGACAGACCAGCTAGATCTACTGTCTCTATTATAATATGACAGACCAGCTAGATCTACTGTCTCTATTATAATATGACAGACCAGCTAGATCTACTGTCTCTATTATAATATGACAGACCAGCTAGATCTACTGTCTCTATTATAATATGACAGACCAGCTAGATCTACTGTCTCTATTATAATATGACAGACCAGCTAGATCTACTGTCTCTATTATAATATGACAGACCAGCTAGATCTACTGTCTCTATTATAATATGACAGACCAGCTAGATCTACTGTCTCTATTATAATATGACAGACCAGCTAGATCTACTGTCTCTATTATAATATGACAGACCAGCTAGATCTACTGTCTCTATTATAATATGACAGACCAGCTAGATCTACTGTCTCTATTATAATATGACAGACCAGCTAGATCTACTGTCTCTATTATATTATGACAGACCAGCTAGATCTACTGTCTCTATTATAATATGACAGACCAGCTAGATCTACTGTCTCTATTATAATATGACAGACCAGCTAGATCTACTGTCTCTATTATAATATGACAGACCAGCTAGATCTACTGTCTCTATTATAATATGACAGACCAGCTAGATCTACTGTCTCTATTATAATATGACAGACCAGCTAGATCTACTGTCTCTATTATAATATGACAGACCAGCTAGATCTACTGTCTCTATTATAATATGACAGACCAGCTAGATCTACTGTCTCTATTATAATATGACAGACCAGCTAGATCTACTGTCTCTATTATAATATGACAGACCAGCTAGATCTACTGTCTCTATTATAATATGACAGACCAGCTAGATCTACTGTCTCTATTATAATATGACAGACCAGCTAGATCTACTGTCTCTATTATAATATGACAGACCAGCTAGATCTACTGTCTCTATTATATTATGACAGACCAGCTAGATCTACTGTCTCTATTATAATATGACAGACCAGCTAGATCTACTGTCTCTATTATAATATGACAGACCAGCTAGATCTACTGTCTCTATTATATATGACAGACCAGCTAGATCTACTGTCTCTATTATAATATGACAGACCAGCTAGATCTACTGTCTCTATTATAATATGACAGACCAGCTAGATCTACTGTCTCTATTATAATATGACAGACCAGCTAGATCTACTGTCTCTATTATAATATGACAGACCAGCTAGATCTACTGTCTCTATTATAATATGACAGACCAGCTAGATCTACTGTCTCTATTATATTATGACAGACCAGCTAGATCTACTGTCTCTATTATAATATGACAGACCAGCTAGATCTACTGTCTCTATTATAATATGACAGACCAGCTAGATCTACTGTCTCTATTATAATATGACAGACCAGCTAGATCTACTGTCTCTATTATAATATGACAGACCAGCTAGATCTACTGTCTCTATTATAATATGACAGACCAGCTAGATCTACTGTCTCTATTATAATATGACAGACCAGCTAGATCTACTGTCTCTATTATAATATGACAGACCAGCTAGATCTACTGTCTCTATTATATTATGACAGACCAGCTAGATCTACTGTCTCTATTATAATATGACAGACCAGCTAGATCTACTGTCTCTATTATAATATGACAGACCAGCTAGATCTACTGTCTCTATTATAATATGACAGACCAGCTAGATCTACTGTCTCTATTATAATATGACAGACCAGCTAGATCTACTGTCTCTATTATAATATGACAGACCAGCTAGATCTACTGTCTCTATTATAATATGACAGACCAGCTAGATCTACTGTCTCTATTATAATATGACAGACCAGCTAGATCTACTGTCTCTATTATAATATGACAGACCAGCTAGATCTACTGTCTCTATTATAATATGACAGACCAGCTAGATCTACTGTCTCTATTATAATATGACAGACCAGCTAGATCTACTGTCTCTATTATAATATGACAGACCAGCTAGATCTACTGTCTCTATTATATTATGACAGACCAGCTAGATCTACTGTCTCTATTATAATATGACAGACCAGCTAGATCTACTGTCTCTATTATAATATGACAGACCAGCTAGATCTACTGTCTCTATTATAATATGACAGACCAGCTAGATCTACTGTCTCTATTATAATATGACAGACCAGCTAGATCTACTGTCTCTATTATAATATGACAGACCAGCTAGATCTACTGTCTCTATTATAATATGACAGACCAGCTAGATCTACTGTCTCTATTATAATATGACAGACCAGCTAGATCTACTGTCTCTATTATATTATGACAGACCAGCTAGATCTACTGTCTCTATTATAATATGACAGACCAGCTAGATCTACTGTCTCTATTATAATATGACAGACCAGCTAGATCTACTGTCTCTATTATAATATGACAGACCAGCTAGATCTACTGTCTCTATTATAATATGACAGACCAGCTAGATCTACTGTCTCTATTATAATATGACAGACCAGCTAGATCTACTGTCTCTATTATAATATGACAGACCAGCTAGATCTACTGTCTCTATTATAATATGACAGACCAGCTAGATCTACTGTCTCTATTATAATATGACAGACCAGCTAGATCTACTGTCTCTATTATAATATGACAGACCAGCTAGATCTACTGTCTCTATTATAATATGACAGACCAGCTAGATCTACTGTCTCTATTATAATATGACAGACCAGCTAGATCTACTGTCTCTATTATAATATGACAGACCAGCTAGATCTACTGTCTCTATTATAATATGACAGACCAGCTAGATCTACTGTCTCTATTATAATATGACAGACCAGCTAGATCTACTGTCTCTATTATAATATGACAGACCAGCTAGATCTACTGTCTCTATTCTATTATGACAGACCAGCTAGATCTACTGTCTCTGTAATATGACAGACCAGCTAGATCTACTGTCTCTATTATGATATGACAGACCAGCTAGATCTACTGTCTCTATTATAATATGACAGACCAGCTAGACCTACTGTCACAATGATATTATGACAGACCAGCTAGATCTACTGTCTCTATTATAATATGACAGACCAGCTAGATCTACTCTCTCTATTATAATATGACAGACCATCTAGATTTACTGTCTCTATTATAATATGACAGACCAGCTCGATCTACTGTCTCTATCCTATTACGACAGACCAGTTACATCGACTGTCTCTATTATATTATGACAGACCATCTAGATTTACTGTCTCTATTATAATATGACAGACCAGCTAGACCTACTGTCACAATGATATTATGACAGACCAGCTAGATCTACTGTCTCTATTATAATATGACAGACCAGCTAGATCTACTGTCTCTATTATAATATGACAGACCAGCTAGATCTACTGTCTCTATTATAATATGACAGACCAGCTAGATCTACTGTCTCTATTATAATATGACAGACCAGCTAGATCTACTGTCTCTATTATAATATGACAGACCAGCTAGATCTACTGTCTCTATTATAATATGACAGACCAGCTAGATCTACTGTCTCTATTATAATATGACAGACCAGCTAGATCTACTGTCTCTATTATAATATGACAGACCAGCTAGATCTACTGTCTCTATTATAATATGACAGACCAGCTAGATCTACTGTCTCTATTATAATATGACAGACCAGCTAGATCTACTGTCTCTATTATAATATGACAGACCAGCTAGATCTACTGTCTCTATTATAATATGACAGACCAGCTAGATCTACTGTCTCTATTATAATATGACAGACCAGCTAGATCTACTGTCTCTATTATAATATGACAGACCAGCTAGATCTACTGTCTCTATTATAATATGACAGACCAGCTAGATCTACTGTCTCTATTATAATATGACAGACCAGCTAGATCTACTGTCTCTATTATAATATGACAGACCAGCTAGATCTACTGTCTCTATTATAATATGACAGACCAGCTAGATCTACTGTCTCTATTATAATATGACAGACCAGCTAGATCTACTGTCTCTATTATAATATGACAGACCAGCTAGATCTACTGTCTCTATTATAATATGACAGACCAGCTAGATCTACTGTCTCTATTATATTATGACAGACCAGCTAGATCTACTGTCTCTATTATAATATGACAGACCAGCTAGATCTACTGTCTCTATTATAATATGACAGACCAGCTAGATCTACTGTCTCTATTATAATATGACAGACCAGCTAGATCTACTGTCTCTATTATAATATGACAGACCAGCTAGATCTACTGTCTCTATTATAATATGACAGACCAGCTAGATCTACTGTCTCTATTATAATATGACAGACCAGCTAGATCTACTGTCTCTATTATATATGACAGACCAGCTAGATCTACTGTCTCTATTATAATATGACAGACCAGCTAGATCTACTGTCTCTATTATAATATGACAGACCAGCTAGATCTACTGTCTCTATTATAATATGACAGACCAGCTAGATCTACTGTCTCTATTATAATATGACAGACCAGCTAGATCTACTGTCTCTATTATAATATGACAGACCAGCTAGATCTACTGTCTCTATTATAATATGACAGACCAGCTAGATCTACTGTCTCTATTATAATATGACAGACCAGCTAGATCTACTGTCTCTATTATAATATGACAGACCAGCTAGATCTACTGTCTCTATTATAATATGACAGACCAGCTAGATCTACTGTCTCTATTATAATATGACAGACCAGCTAGATCTACTGTCTCTATTATAATATGACAGACCAGCTAGATCTACTGTCTCTATTATAATATGACAGACCTATTATAATATGACTAGATCTACTGTCTCTATTATAATATGACAGACCAGCTAGATCTACTGTCTCTATTATAATATGACAGACCAGCTAGATCTACTGTCTCTATTATAATATGACAGACCAGCTAGATCTACTGTCTCTATTATAATATGACAGACCAGCTAGATCTACTGTCTCTATTATAATATGACAGACCAGCTAGATCTACTGTCTCTATTATAATATGACAGACCAGCTAGATCTACTGTCTCTATTATAATATGACAGACCAGCTAGATCTACTGTCTCTATTATAATATGACAGACCAGCTAGATCTACTGTCTCTATTATAATATGACAGACCAGCTAGATCTACTGTCTCTATTATAATATGACAGACCAGCTAGATCTACTGTCTCTATTATAATATGACAGACCAGCTAGATCTACTGTCTCTATTATATATGACAGACCAGCTAGATCTACTGTCTCTATTATAATATGACAGACCAGCTAGATCTACTGTCTCTATTATAATATGACAGACCAGCTAGATCTACTGTCTCTATTATAATATGACAGACCAGCTAGATCTACTGTCTCTATTATAATATGACAGACCAGCTAGATCTACTGTCTCTATTATAATATGACAGACCAGCTAGATCTACTGTCTCTATTATAATATGACAGACCAGCTAGATCTACTGTCTCTATTATAATATGACAGACCAGCTAGATCTACTGTCTCTATTATAATATGACAGACCAGCTAGATCTACTGTCTCTATTATAATATGACAGACCAGCTAGATCTACTGTCTCTATTATAATATGACAGACCAGCTAGATCTACTGTCTCTATTATAATATGACAGACCAGCTAGATCTACTGTCTCTATTATAATATGACAGACCAGCTAGATCTACTGTCTCTATTATAATATGACAGACCAGCTAGATCTACTGTCTCTATTATAATATGACAGACCAGCTAGATCTACTGTCTCGATTATAATATGACCAACCAGCTAGATCTACTGTCTCTATTATAATATGACAGACCAGCTAGATCTACTGTCTCTATTATAATATGACAGACCAGCTAGATCTACTGTCTCTATTATAATATGACAGACCAGCTAGATCTACTGTCTCTATTATAATATGACAGACCAGCTAGATCTACTGTCTCTATTATAATATGACAGACCAGCTAGATCTACTGTCTCTATTATAATATGACAGACCAGCTAGATCAACTGTCTCTATTATATTATGACAGACCAGCTAGATCTACTGTCTCTATTATAATATGACAGACCAGCTAGATCTACTGTCTCTATTGTAATATGACAGACCAGCTAGATCTACTGTCTCTATTATATTATGACAGACCAGCTAGATCTACTGTCTCTATTATAATATGACAGACCAGCTAGATCTACTGTCTCTATTATAATATGACAGACCAGCTAGATCTACTGTCTCTATTATAATATGACAGACCAGCTAGATCTACTGTCTCTATTATAATATGACAGACCAGCTTGATCTACTGTCTCTATTATAATATGACAGACCAGCTAGATCTACTGTCTCTATTATAATATGACAGACCAGCTAGATCTACTGTCTCTATTATAATATGACAGACCAGCTAGATCTACTGTCTCTATTATAATATGACAGACCAGCTAGATCTACTGTCTCTATTATAATATGACAGACCAGCTAGATCTACTGTCTCTATTATATTATGACAGACCAGCTAGATCTACTGTCTCAATTATAATATGACAGACCAGCTAGATCTACTGTCTCTATTATAATATGACAGACCAGCTAGATCTACTGTCTCTATTATAATATGACAGACCAGCTAGATCTACTGTCTCTATTATAATATGACAGACCAGCTAGATCTACTGTCTCTATTATAAGATGACAGACCAGCTAGATCTACTGTCTTTATTATAATATGACAGACCAGCTAGATCTACTGTCTCTATTATAATATGACAGACCAGCTAGATCTACTGTCTCTATTATAATATGACAGACCAGCTAGATCTACTGTCTTTATTATAATATGACAGACCAGCTAGATCTACTGTCTCTATTATAATATGACAGACCAGCTAGATCTACTGTCTCTATTATAATATGACAGACCAGCTAGATCTACTGTCTCTATTATAATATGACAGACCAGCTAGATCTACTGTCTCTATTATAATATGACAGACCAGCTAGATCTACTGTCTCTATTATAATATGACAGACCAGCTAGATCTACTGTCTCTATTATAATTATGACAGACCAGCTAGATCTACTGTCTCTATTATAATATGACAGACCAGCTAGATCTACTGTCTCTATTATAATATGACAGACCAGCTAGATCTACTGTCTCTATTATAATATGACAGACCAGCTAGATCTACTGTCTCTATTATAATATGACAGACCAGCTAGATCTACTGTCTCTATTATAATATGACAGACCAGCTAGATCTACTGTCTCTATTATAATATGACAGACCAGCTAGATCTACTGTCTCTATTATAATATGACAGACCAGCTAGATCTACTGTCTCTATTATAATATGACAGACCAGCTAGATCTACTGTCTCTATTATAATATGACAGACCAGCTAGATCTACTGTCTCTATTATAATATGACAGACCAGCTAGATCTACTGTCTCTATTATAATATGACAGACCAGCTAGATCTACTGTCTCTATTATATAATATGACAGACCAGCTAGATCTACTGTCTCTATTATAATATGACAGACCAGCTAGATCTACTGTCTCTATTATAATATGACAGACCAGCTAGATCTACTGTCTCTATTATAATATGACAGACCAGCTAGATCTACTGTCTCTATTATAATATGACAGACCAGCTAGATCTACTGTCTCTATTATAATATGACAGACCAGCTAGATCTACTGTCTCTATAATATGACAGACCAGCTAGATCTACTGTCTCTATTATGATATGACAGACCAGCTAGATCTACTGTCTCTATTATAATATGACAGACCAGCTAGACCTACTGTCTCTATTATATTATGACAGACCAGCTAGATCTACTGTCTCTATTATAATATGACAGACCAGCTAGATCTACTGTCTCTATTATAATATGACAGACCAGCTAGATCTACTGTCTCTATTATAATATGACAGACCAGCTAGATCTACTGTCTCTATTATAATAGGACAGACCAGCTAGATCTACTGTCTCTATTATAATATGACAGACCAGCTAGATCTATTGTCTCTATTATAATATGACAGACCAACTAGATCTACTGTCTCTATTATAATTTGACCGACCAGCTAGATCTACTGTCTCTATTATAATATGACAGACCAGCTAGATCAACTGTCTCTATTATATTATGACAGACCAGCTTGATCTACTGTCTCTATTATAATATGACAGACCAGCTAGATCTACTGTCTCTATTATAATATGACAGACCAGCTAGATCTTTTGTCTCTATTATAATATGACGGACCAGCTAGATCAACTGTCTCTATTATATTATGATAGACCAGCTAGATATACTGTCTCTATTATAATATGACGGGCCAGCTAGATCTCTTGTCTCTATTATAATATGACAGACCAGCTAGATCAACTGTCTCTATTATATTATGATAGACCAGCTAGATATACTGTCTCTATTATAATATGACGGACCAGCTAGATCTACTGTCTCTATTATAATTTGACAGACCAGCTAGATCTACTGTCTCTATTATAATTTGACAGACCAGCTAGATCTACTGTCTTGATTATAATATGAACAACCAGCTAGATCTACTGTCTCTATTATAATATGACAGACCAGCTAGATCTACTGTCTCTATTATAATATGACAGACCAGCTAGATCTACTGTCTCTATTATAATATGACAGACCAGCTAGTCTACTGTCTCTATTATAATTTGACAGACCAGCTAGTCTACTGTCTCTATTATATTATGACAGACCAGCTTGATCT
Source organism: Oncorhynchus tshawytscha (assembly GCF_018296145.1). Lineage (NCBI taxonomy): Eukaryota > Metazoa > Chordata > Actinopteri > Salmoniformes > Salmonidae > Oncorhynchus > Oncorhynchus tshawytscha. The sequence continues at coordinate 2,023,847 of NC_056434.1, forward strand.
ACTGTCTCTATTATAATATGACAGACCAGCTAGATCTACTGTCTCTATTATAATATGACAGACCAGCTAGATCTATTGTCTCTATTATGATATGACAGACCAGCTAGATCTACTGTCTCTATTATAATATGACAGACCAGCTACATCTACTGTCGCTAATATGTTATGACAGACCAGCTATATCTACTGTCTTTATTATATTATGACAGACGAGCTAGATCTACTGTCTCTTTTATAATATGACAGACCAGCTAGATCAACTGTCTCTATTATATTATGACAGACCAGCTAGGTCTACTGTATTTATTATATTATGACAGACCAGCTATTTCTATTGTCTCTATTATAATATGACGGACCAGCTAGATCAACTGTCTCTATTATATTATGATAGACCAGCTAGATATACTGTCTCTATTATAATATGACGGGCCAGCTAGATCTAGTGTCTCTATTATAATATAACAGACCAGCTAGATCTACTGTCTCTATTATATTTTGACAGACCAGCTAGATCGACTGTCTCTATTAAAATATGACGGACCAGCTAGATCTATTGTCTCTATTATAATATGACAGACCAGCTAGATCTACTGCCTCTATTATAATATGACTGACCAGCTAGATCTACTGTCGCTATTATATTATGACAGACCAGCTAGATCTACTGTCTCTATTATAATATGACATACCAGCTAGATCTACTGTATTTATTATATTATGACAGACCAGCTATTTCTATTGTCTCTATTATAATATGACGGACCAGCTAGATCAACTGTCTCTATTATATTATGATAGACCAGCTAGATATACTGTCTCTATTATAATATGACGGGCCAGCTAGATCTAGTGTCTCTATTATATTATGGCAGACCAGCTAGATCTACTGTCTCTATTATAATATGACATACCAGCTAGATCTACTGTCTCTATTATATTATGACAGACCAGCAAGATCTATTGTCTCTATTATAATATGACAGACCAGCTCCATCAACTGTCTCTATTATAATATGATAGACCATATAATAGAGACAGTAGATCTAGCTGGTATGTCATAGTATAATAGACAGACAGTAGATCTAGCTGGTCTGCCATAATATCTACTGTCTCTATTATAATATGACATACCAGCTAGATCTACTGTCTCTATAATAACATGAAAGACCAGCTAGATCTACTGTCGCTATTATAGTATGACATACCAGCTAGATCTACTGTATTTATTATATTATGACAGACCAGCTAGTTCTTTTGTCTCTATTATAATATGACGGACCAGCTAGATCAACTGTCTCTATTATATTATGATAGACCAGCTAGATATACTGTCTCTATTATAATATGACGGGCCAGCTAGATCTCTTGTCTCTATTATAATATGACAGACCAGCTAGATCTACTGTCTCTATTATAATATGACAGACCAGCTAGATCTACTGTCTCTATTATAATTTGACAGACCAGCTAGATCTACTGTCTCTATTATAATATGACAGACCAGCTAGATCTACTGTCGCTATTATAGTATGATATACCAGCTAGATCTACTGTATTTATTATATTATGACAGACCAGCTATTTCTATTGTCTCTATTATAATATGACGGACCAGCTAGATCAACTGTCTCTATTATATTATGATAGACCAGCTAGATATACTGTCTCTATTATAATATGACGGGCCAGCTAGATCTAGTGTCTCTATTATATTATGGCAGACCAGCTAGATCTACTGTCTCTATTATAATATGACATACCAGCTAGATCTACTGTCTCTATTATATTATGACAGACCAGCAAGAACTATTGTCTCTATTATAATATGAAAGACCAGCTCCATCAACTGTCTCTATTATAATATGACAGACCATATATATCTACTGTCTCTATTATAATATGACAGACCAGCTAGATCAACTGTCTCTATTATAATATGACAGACCAGCTATATCTACTGTCTCTATTATAATATGACATACCAGCTAGATCTACTGTCTCTATTATAATATGAAAGACCAGCTAGATCTACTGTCGCTATTATAGTATGACATACCAGCTAGATCTACTGTATTTATTATATTATGACAGACCAGCTAGATCTACTGTCTTTATTATATTATGACAGACCAGCTAGATCTACTGTCTCTATTATAATATGACAGACCAGCTAGATCTACTGTCTCTATTATAATATGACAGACCAGCTAGATCTACTGTCTCTATTATATTATGACAGACCAGCTAGATCTACTGTCTCTATTATAATATGACAGACCAGCTAGATCTACTGTCTCTATTATAATATGACAGACCAGCTAGATCTACTGTCTCTATTATAATATGACAGACCAGCTAGATCTACTGTCGCTATTATAATATGACAGACCAGCTAGATCTACTGTCTCTATTATATTATGACAGACCAGCTAGATCTACTGTCTCTATTATAATATGACATACCAGCTAGATCTACTGTCTCTATTATATTATGACAGACCAGCAAGATCTATTGTCTCTATTATAATATGAAAGACCAGCTCCATCAACTGTCTCTATTATAATATGACAGACCATATATATCTACTGTCTCTATTATAATATGACATACCAGCTAGATCTACTGTTGTAACGGCTGTCGTCGGTGGAAGAAGGTGAGGACCAAGGTGCAGCGTGGTAAGTGTTCATGGTTTTTAATAATACTCAAACTGAACACTGAATAACAAAGATAACAAAGAAACAACCGAAACAGTTCTGTCTGGTGCAAACACAGAGAGACTGAAAACAACCACCCACCAAACACAATTGAAAACACACTACCTAAATATGGTTCTCAATCAGGGACAACGATTGACAGCTGCCTCTGATTGAGAACCATACCAGGCCAAACACAGAAATAGACAATCATAGAAAAACGAACATAGACAACCCACCCAACTCACACCCTGACCGGAGACTCCGGCTTCTGGCTGACTGATGGCTCTGGCAGCTCCTGGCTGACTGACGGCTCTGGCAGTTCCTGGCTGACTGATGGCTCTGGCAGCTCCTGGCTGACTGACAGCTCTGGCAGGTCCTGGCTGAATTGGGGTCCTGGCTGAATCCTGGATACCCCCCGTCTCCAGGCCAGTGCGGTGAGGTGGAACAGACAGCAATGGGCTGTGCTGGTGAACCGGGGACACCGTGCGTAGGGCTGGTGCCATGTACCCCGGCCCAAGGACATGCACTGGAGACCAGATGCGCTGAGCCGGCTTTATGGCACCTGGCTCGATGCCCACTCTAGCCCTGCCGATACGAGGCGCTGCGAGGTAACGCACCGGGCTATGCCTGCGCACCGGGACATTGTGCGCCTCACGGCATAACACAGTGCCTGCCCGGTCCACCTCTCTCCACGGTAAGCACGGGGAGTTGGCTCAGGTCTCCTACCTGACTTAGCCACACTCCCCGTGTGACCCCCCCCCCCTAAGAAATGTTTGGGGCTGCCTCTCATCCCAGCCGCGCTGCCGTGCTGCCTCCTCATACCACCGCCGCTCAGCTTTCGCTGCCTCCAGCTCTGCCTTGGGGCGGCGATATTCCCCAGCCTCTGCCCAGGGTTCTTCTCCGTCCAGAATCTCCTCCCATGTCCATGAGTCCAGAGATTTCTACTGCTGCCCGATACCATGCTGCTTGGTCCTTTTTGGGTGGGTGATTCTGTAACTGTCGTCGGTGGAAGGTGAAGACCAAATCGCAGCGTTGTTCATGTTATTTATTTAAACACTATCAAACAAAGAAACAAAAAGCACAACCGAAACAGCTCCGTCAGGGGCAAAACACACTAAACAGAAAATAATCACCCACACCACACAGGTGGGAAAAGGCTACCTAAGTATGATTCTCAACCAGAGACAACGAACGACACCTGCCTCTGATTGAGAACCATACCAGGCCAAACACAAAACCACAACATAGAAAAAAGAACAGACTACCCACCCAACTTACGCCCTGACCATACTAAAACAAAGACAAAACAAAAGAACTAAGGTCAGAACGTGACAATTATGATGACTCAGTGACACAAACTGAGCCTAATAATGCTGTGAAAGGATGCAGGAACGCAAATTATTTGGGTGGATCCCATCCTCCTTATAAAACATGTTTTGATTCCAAAAGGTATCGAAATTGCCAATAAAAGTTTCACCCATTGAGGTGCAAATATCATGTAGCCAGTTGTGAAGAGAAAGAATCCTGCTAGAACAATGCCCCAATCCAGAGATGGCACAGGGCCAGATATGATGGGTATCTTGTTCATGTTTAGCAGAGTCAATCAGCTCTTTGAAATCCAGTTTCAACTATTCAGAGCTGCCCTTCATAATGTCATTAAAACCCACAATCTGTTTGAAAAAGCTAGCCTTAGCTTTCTTAACTGACTGAGTATATTGGTTCCTGACTTACCTGAAAAGTTGCATTTCGTGGGGGCTATTCAATGCTAATGCATTGAATAGTACAACACAGGATGTTTTTGTGCTGGTCAAGGGCAGTCCGGTCTGGGGTGAACCAAGGGCCATATCTGTTCTTAGTTCTACATATTTTGAATGGGGTATGCTTATTTAAAATGGTGAGGAAAGCACTTTTAAAGAGCAACCAGGCATCCTCTACTGATGGGATGAGGTCAATATCTTCCTCCATCCCAGGATACCCGGGCCAGGTCGATTAGAAAGGCCTGCATGCTGAAGTGTTTTAGGAAGCGTTTGACAGAGATGAGGGGTGGTCGTTAAACCGTGGACCCATCAAAAAACGCCAGGCAATGAGGCAGTGTTCGCTGAGATCCTGGTTGAAAACAGCAGAGGTGTATTTAGAGGGCAAGTTGGTCAGGATGATATCTAAGAGGGTGCCCATGGTTATGGATTTATGGTTGTACCTGGGGTAGGTTCATTGAGGGCATCTAGCTTAGATTGTAGGATGGCCGGGGTGTTAAGCACATCCTAGTTCAGGTCACCTAACAGAACGAACTCTGAAGATAGATGGGGGCAATAAATTCACATATGGTTTCCAGGGCACAGCTGGGGGCTGAAGGGGGTCTATAACAAGCGTCAACGGTGAGAGACTTGTTTCTGGAAAGGTGGATTTTTAAAAGTAGAAGCTCGAATTGTTTGGGCACAGACCTGGATAGTATGACAGAACGTGGTTGAAGTTAATGTTTTTTAATAAGAAAACTAAACATGAACATAATACAAAACAATAAACGTGGAAAAACCGAAACAGCCCTATCTGGTGCAACAAACACAAAGACAGGAAACAACCACCCACAAACCCCAACACAAAACAGGCTACCTAAATATGGTTCCCAATCAGAGACAATGACTAACACCTGCCTCTGATTGAGAACCATATCAGGCCAAACATAGAAATAGACAAACTAGACACACAACATAGAATGCCCACTCAGATCACACCCTGACCAAACAAAACTTAGAAACATACAAAGCAAACTATGGTCAGGGTGTGACAGTAACCCCCCGAGGTGCAGGCTCCGGCCGTAAAACCTGAACCTATTAGGGAGGGTCTGGGTGGGCATCTGTCCGCGGTGGTGGCTCTGGTGCTGGACGTGGCCCCCACTTCACCATAGTCTTAGTCCGCCACATTGTCCGCTTCCTTGGCCTCCTAACCACGGCGACCCTTCTAAATGACCCCACTGGACTGAGGGGCAGCTCGGGACAGAGGGGCAGCTCGGGACAGAGGGGCAGCTCCGTACTGGCTGATGACTCTGGCAGATCCTGGCTGACTGGCGGCTCTGGCAGATCCTGGCTGACTGGCGGCTCTGGCAGAGTTTGGCTGAATGGCGGCTCTGGCAGATCCTGGCTGAATGGCGGCTCTGGCAGATCCTGGCTGACTGGCGGCTCTGGCAGATCCTGGCTGACGGGCGGCTCCTGGCTGACTGGCGGCACTGGCGGCTCCTGGCTGACTGGCGGCACTGCCAGCTCCTGGCTGACTGGTGGCACTGGCGGCTCCTGGCTGACTGGCGGCACTGGCGGCTCCTGGTCAGACTGGCGGCACTGGCGGCTCCTGGCAGACTGGTGGCACTGGCGGCTCCTTGCAGACTGGCGGCACTGGCGGCTCCTTGCAGACTGGCGGCACTGGCGGCTCCTGGCTGACTGGCGGCACTGGCGGCTCCTGGCTGACTGGCAGCACTGGCGGCTCCTTGCAGACTTGCGGCTCTGATGGCGTTGGGCAGACGGGTAGCTCAGGCGGCGCTGGGCAGACTGGAGACTCCGGCAGCGCTGGAGAGGAAGGTTCCGGCAATGCTGGACAGGCGGGAGACTCCGGCAGTGCTGGAGAGGAGGAAGGCTCCGGCAGCACTGGACAGGCAGGAGCACCTGTAGGGATGAGATGGAGAGACAGCCTGGTGCGGGGGGCTGCCACCGGAGGGCTGGTGCGTGGAGGTGGTACCGGATAGACCGGACCGTGCATGCGCACTGGAGCTCTTGAGCACCGAGCCTGCCCAACCTTACCTGGTTGAATGCTCCCGGTCGCCCTGCCAGTGCGGCGAGGTGGAATAGCCCGCACTGGGCTATGCAGGCGAACCGGGGACACCATGCGCAAGGCTGGTGCCATGTAAGCCGGCCCAAGGAGACGCACTGGAGACCAGATGCGTAGAGCCGGCTTCATGGCACTTGGCTCGATGCCCACTCTAGCCCGGCCGATACGCGGAGCTGGTATGTACCGCACCGGGCTATGCACCCGCACTGGGGACACCGTGCATTCCACAGCATAACACGGTGCCTGCCCGGTCTCTCTCGCCCTCCGGTAAGCACAGGAAGTTGGCGCAGGTCTCCTACCTGGCTTCGCCACACTTCCTGTGTGTCCCCCTCCAAGACATTTTTGGGGCTGACTCTCGGGCTTCCATCCACGCCGCCGTGCTGCCTCCTCATACCAGCGCCTCTCCGCCTTCGCCGCCTCCAGCTCTTCTTTGGGGCGGTGATATTCTCCTGGCTGTGCCCAGGGTCCTTTTCCGTCCAATTCGTCCTCCCATGTCCATTCCTCTTTGCGCCGCTGTTGCTGTTGCCCGTTACCACGCTGCTTGGTCCTGTTTTGGTGGGTGGTTCTGTTACGGCTTTCATCCTGGGAAGGAGAGGCGGACCAAAATGCAACGTGGTTGAAGTTCATGCTTTTTAATAAGAAAACTAAACATGAACATAATACAAAACAATAAACGTGGAAAAACCGAAACAGTCCTATCTGGTGCAACAAACACAAAGACAGGAAACAACCACCCACAAACCCCAACACAAAACAGGCTACCTAAATATGGTTCCCAATCAGAGACAATGACTAACACCTGCCTCTGATTGAGAACCATATCAGGCCAAACATAGAAATAGACAAACTAGACACACAACATAGAATGCCCACTCAGATCACACCCTGACCAAACAAAACTTAGAAACATACAAAGCAAACTATGGTCAGGGTGTGACATTAGGGATGGAAATTTCAGGATTTTTGGTGGCCTTCCTAAGCCAGGATTCAGACATGGCTAGGATATCAGGGTTGGCGGAGTGTGCTAAAGCAGTGAATAAAACAAACTTAGGGAGGAGGCTTCTAATGTTAACATGCATGAAACCATGGCTTTCACGGTTACAGAAGTCAACAAATGAGACCGCCTGGGGAATGGGAGTGGTGCTAGGGGCTGCAGGACCTGGGTTAACCTCTACATCACCAGAGGAACAGAGGGAGGAGTAGGATAAGGGTACGGCTAAAGGCTATAAGATCAGGTCGTCTAGTGCGTTCGGAACAGAAAGTAAAACGAGCAGATTTCTGGGCGCGGAAGAATAGATTCACAAAATAATGTACAGGCACCAGTTAAGCCAGGTGAGGTCACCGCATGTGTGGTGGGTGGAACAAAAGGGCTATCTAAGGCATATTGGGCAAGGCTAGGGGCTCCACAGTGAAGTAAGACAATAATCCCTAACCAAAACAGCAATAGACAAGGCATATTGACCTTAGGGAGAGGCATGTGTAGCCGAGTGATCATAGGGTCCATTGAGGTAGCACAAAATGAGTCAGGGAGCCAAATTCCGTCACTGCTACGCTAGGTGAACTGGAGACACTGCGATTCAGCCAGCAAGCGGATGGGCATCCGGAGACATCGCAACGGAAGAGCCTGTTGAGACCACCTCGGATGGTTACGTCGGCAGACCAGTGGTGATGGATCGGCGGGGCTCCGTGTCAGCAGTAAAGGGTCTGGGCCAATTGGCAAAAGAGGTATTTTCCCCCAATAATTGGCTGTTGGACCTCTTTGGCTAGCCGGATATGGGCCTAGCTCGAGGTTAGCTCCAGGCTAACTGGTGCTTGCTTTAGGATGGAGACGTTAGCCAGGAGTAGCCACTCAGATAGCAGCTAGCCAGCTGCCATGATCCGGTGTAAAGGTTCAGAGCTTGCGGTAGGAATCTGGAGACGTGGTTAGAGAAAAAGCAGTCCGATATGCTCTGGGTTGATATCGCACTGTGCTGACTGGCAGGAATTGACCAGGTTGAGGCTGGCTGATGTCCGAGTTAACGGTGTGGACCGCTAGCAGTAGCTAACTGACTACTAGCTACTAGCTAGTCATCTGGCTAGCTTCTGAAGGAGGTTCCGCTTCTAATGTATAAAAATAGCAGAGCCGTACCACATTGGGTTTCAGGAGAGTATATTCTGTCCGTAGATGGAAAGTGAGATTAAAATATAAGAAGAAAACGATATATACATGGGACAGGACGGGACAAGACACACGCTACGCCATCTTGGAGACCATCCTGACACCCTCTGTTGTTCAGCTCATCTCATCTGAGATGGTCTAAGGCGGTCTCAGTGCAAGAGGTGTCACTACAGTCCCTGGTTTGAATCCAGGCTGTATCACATACGGCCGTGATTGGGAGTCCCATAGCATTGCGCAAAATAGGCCCAGCGTCGTCCAGGGTAGGCCGTCATTGTAAATAAGAATTTGTTCTTAATTGACTTGCCTAGTAAAATAAAGAAATACACACTCAGATATACACAGACCAATACCTACCGTCTCAGCTGATCTATTACAACAGTATCCAGACTTAAACATGTGGATACTGAGGGTAGTGAGGTCTGCACAACTGTGATAAGGTGCATCTCGGTGAGAGGTGTAGGAGTCAGGCGCAGGAGAGCAGGGATGTCTGAGAAGCGTGTTTAATCATATAGTCCACCAATACAAAAATGGCACAGACGAAAATCCCAAAACTATGCTCTTGATATTCAGAAACTCGTGCAAACGCACGGAGGAACAAACACAGTTCCCGACACTTTACATACACGTGCGTAATAGCGAAAAAACAACAAACATCAAAGATAATCAAGCGCAAATACACACATGCTTAATCCCGCACGAACTAAGGCAGGCAACAGGTGCCCGATATACACACAGAAATAAATGCAAATGAAACCAGGTGTGGAAAGGAACACAGACAGAACAAACAGAAAAGGAAAAAGGGATCGGTGGCGGCTAGTAAACCGAACAGGGAGAGGAGTTACCTTCGGTAGACAACAACGCATCACCGGGGCAAACTACCTCCCTCCAGGACACCAACACCACCTGATGTCACTGGAAGGCCATAAAGATCATCAAGGACATCAACCAACCGAGCCACTGCCTGTTCACCCCGCTATCATCCAGAAGGCGAGGTCAGCACAGGTGCATCAAAGCTGGGACCGAGAGACTGAAAAACAGCTTCTATCTCAAGGCCATCAGACTGTTAAACATCCATCACTAACATTGAGTGGCTGCTGCCAACATACTGACTCAAATCTCTAGCCACTTAATAATTAAAAATTGGATGTAATAAATGTATCACTAGTCACTTTAAACAATGCCACTTTATATAATGTTTACATACCCTACATTACTCATATCATATATATATACTGTACTCTATATCATCTACTGCATCTTGCCATCTTTATGTAATACATGTATCACTAGCCACTTTAAACAATGCCACTTAATATAATGTTTACATACCCTACATTACTCATATCATATATATATACTGTACTCTATACCATCTACTGCACCTTGCCTATGCCATTCGGCCATCGTTCATCCATATATTTATATGTACATAATCTTATTCATTCCTTTACACTTGTGTGTATAAGGTAGTTGTTGGGAAATAGTTAGATTACTTGTTAGATATTACTGCACTGTCGGAACTAGAAGCACAAGCATTTCGCTACACTCGCATTAACATCTGCTAACCATGTGTATGTGACCAATAACATTTGATTTGATTTGACATCCTTGACAAATATACTATAAACATTATACCTTTCTATTATACTATATTATATTCTACTCAGACTGATGTACTGCTGCTCAGAACTCTAATAACCACAGCCATCTGCTGCTCATGACTCTAATAACCACTGCCATCTGCTGCTCAGGACTCTAATAACCACTGCCATCTGCTGCTCAGGACTCTAATAACCACTGCCATCTGCTGCTCAGGACTCTAATAACCACTGCCATCTGCTGCTCAGGACTCTAATAACCACTGCCATCTGCTGCTCAGGACTCTAATAACCACAGCCATCTGCTGCTCAGGACTCTAATAACCACAGCCATCTGCTGCTCATGACTCTAATAACCACTGCCATCTGCTGCTCATGACTCTAATAACCACAGCCATCTGCTGCTCATGACTCTAATAACCACAGCCATCTGCTGCTCATGACTCTAATAACCACTGCCATCTGCTGCTCATGACTCTAATAACCACTGCCATCTGCTGCTCATGACTCTAATAACCACTGCCATCTGCTGCTCATGACTCTAATAACCACAGCCATCTGCTGCTCAAGAAGGATGTTGTTTTGATTTGGAGATCTATTCTGTCTCTATTGTATTTGATTTAGGATTTGATTTATGTTTTTATTTTAGCTTTCTCACCTATTTTCTTACAAAGATAAGGTGCACAAATTTTTTTTTCGTTTATTTATTCCAAATGAAATATTTTAAAACGTTTCTGTTAAATATAATCCAAATACAATCTATTGTGTCATCGTGACGTGACATGTGCTATACGGGATCCTCGGGACGTCCATTCCCTAAACCCGATCCCAAAGATACTTTAGAGGAGATGGGAAACTCCATGGAAATTATTTTAATGGTCATTGTGTACGTTGCCCATGCGTCGTCGTGCATTGTTTAAATTGCCCATGCAATAGTGAATGGGAGTTAATTGGGCGTCGGTCAAAAACGCAACATTAGCAAGAATTTCGTGAACAAGGAAGTACAGCATTACAAATATTTTCCACGAAATCATATAGCTTTGGAATAGTGTACTTTAGAGGGAAAATAGCCAGGTTTCTCGATTCAAAGCCTGACTTTTAGTTTAGCAACCGCGTGACGTGAACGCGATTGGTCGACAGTCTGCCATTTCTCCATTCACTGCCCAATGGGATTCCTTTGTCATCATCTCTCTAATATCTCTAACTGCACTGGTTTTGGTTGAGTTGTTTTAGGATCACCATGCGCTGCATGCCGGGATACACCTCCGTGTTGACACAAAATGGTCGAGTATGTTTTGTGACCCGGGAGTTTAGCAGGCCAAAAAGTTGTACCTTATTATTCGGCACGCAGAACATCTGTTCGAATCGTAAATAGTAGGTGAGTGCATAAGATATGAAAGCAAGACTGTCGAAGGAAAGCTGATTCTGCCACAGACAGACACACAGTCCGCCCTGCATGACTGGGACAGCACTCACAGGTCGGTAGCATACAATATCTATCTAACTAACACCGGGCATATTATTGGACTGCAATCTTGTCCCTAAAGGGCGAGGACGCGATTGCATGAGCAGAATGTCTAAAGATCGCCAAAATACACATTTGCAGTGATTTTTCCTTGTCCACTTTGGCATATCAAGTGCTTGTGACTATACGGGTCTATCTTTACATAGCAGAAGAATCTGGACATCAAGTTAGGGGATTCAGGTTCACCCGTTGCTGACCGGTGTATAAAAATGAGCACACAGCCATGCGATCTGTAGGAAAACATTGGCAGTAGAATGGCCTTACTGAAGGCCACACAAGCTCACAGAAAGGGACCGCGGAATGCTTTAACACTTACATATAGTCTGTCCTCGGGTTGCAACACTCACTACCAAGTTCCAAACTGCCTCTGGAAGCAATGTCAACACAATAATTGTTAGTCGGGAGCTTCATGAAATAGGTTTCCAAGGCTGAGCACACACGCCTAAGATCCCCATCTGCAATGCCAAGCGTCGGCTGGATTGGTGTAAAACTCGCCGCCATTGGACTCTCACGCATCACCATCTGGCACTCCGACAGATGAACCTGGGTTTGGCCAGGAGAACGTACCTGTATAGGGACAACTGTAAAGTTTGGTGGAGGAGGAATAATGGTTCGGGCCCCTTAGTTACAGTGAAGGGAAATCATAACGCTACAGCATACAATGACATTCTAGATGATTCTGTGCTTCCAACTTTGTGACAACAGTTTGGGGAAGGCCCTTTCCTGTCTCAGCATGACAATGCCCCCGTGCACAAAGCGAGGTCCATACAGAAATGGTTTGTCGAGATCGGTGTGGAAGAACTTGATTGGCCTGCACAGAGCCCTAACCTAAACCCCATTGAACACCTTTGGGATGAATTAGAATGCAGACTGCGAGCCAGGCCTTATCGACCAACATCTAAACAATTGTTTACTCCATGTGTAACTCTGTGTTGTCTGCTCACACTGCTTTGCTTTATCTTGGCCAGGTCGCAGTTGCAAATGAGAACTTGTTCTCAACTAGCCTACCTGGTTAAATAAAGGTGAAATAAAAAAAATAAAAACATGACATCAATGTAACCAGCTGATTCTGAAATGTAACAACAAATGGAAGGAGCTTGTTGACATCGTGTCCTGTAGCCTCTAGGCAGCAGTAGCCATATCCCGAGTGACTGACCATGTCGAAGACAGCAAGTGAATATGAAGTAGTTATCCTCCTATATAGCTGCTTATTTGTTGGCCTAGTTATGAACTTGTATTTAGACAGTCCTTCAGAAGCCTCATATATAAACATTTTTAAATCAAAGGTTAGTTTGTTAACATCCTCCCGTCTTGTTTCAGACCGTTGCCTACATCAGAGGACGTGAAAACAAGCCGAATGTAAGTGAGAGGTACAGGAATGTTACTACTGCCAATACCCATGTCCCATATTAACCACGGAGCCACAATTATTCTCTTAGTGCTATTTGGACTGAACATGTAAGGCTAGATATCGCCATGCTGATTTGATATGACTTGTCACCATGGTGATTCACAGTTTTTTTTTTTTTTTACGTGTCATCATTTTTGGCATGGACCAATTGGCAACATGGGAGCTAAATTGTAAACGGTCTCCATTTTAGTCCAAATGCATGTAATGCTGTGATTTTTAACTCATGATTAGTACATTCATAGTTGTTGCATTGCACGTTTATTCTTACTGTTTTTATTGTTTTTTTTGTTGTGCTTTTTAAACAAAATTGTAAATATAATGTATCCTCTCTGTTATGAGGGTCGTTCCGAGGTCGTTCCACCTCAAAGCACAAAGAGGAGTTTGACACCCACCGTCTCAGATTGTTCTGAAATTGTAAGAAACCGATCAGATTAAGAAGAACAGATCAGATTAAGAAGAACAGATCAGATTAAGAAGAACCGATCAGATTAAGAAAATCAGATTAGGAGGAACAGATCAGATTAAGAAGAACAGATCAGATTAAGAAGAACCGATCAGATTAAGAAAATCAGATTAGGAGGAACAGATCAGATTAGGAGGAACAGATCAGATTAGGAGGAACAGATCAGATTAGGAGGAACAGATCAGATTAGCGTTCCTGCTGCATTGTTTTGTTGAAATATAATTTGAGTTGAGAAATTAAGATAATTGATTGCACCCAAATTGTCAATTTTTTTATTTATAGGATTCATATAAATTGACTTTTGACCATTTTATTTAAATTCTTCATGTTCTAACTCATTGTTAGAAAAAAGTTTGGTCCAAATTGGATGTTAGGTACTACATTTTATTGAAGATTATATGAATCCTATAAATTTAGGTGCAGTCAATTAGCTTAATTTCTCAGAGATTAAATTATATTTCAACCAAATAATGTTGCAGGAATGCTAATCATATCCATTTCTAACGACAGAAACAATGTCAGAACAATTGGAGGTGGTGGGTGTCACGGCTTGCTGAAATGACAATGTTAGTTCTGTGGGGAGCAAGCTTCCTTTTCGGTGGTTGTCATACTAAAAACTTGTCACTTCCTGTTTGAATGTCCTGTACAGGAAGAGAGCGGCTGCAAAGCATCTAATTGAGCGCTACTTTCGCCAGTTAACAGAGGGCTGTGGAAATGGGGCCTGCACGAATGAGTTGTGTGCTTCGTGTCTTGGTTTTCAACCGCTGGATCACAACGCGGCAGCCATCAGAGCCCTGGAGCTCTATAAAATTAACACCAAACTGTGTGACCTTCACCCCTCCGCTGCCTTCCCTGACAACAACAGTGGCGAGGACACACAACCTGCCTTATTGGGCGACTGCCACGGGAAGATGACAGACAACCTGTTTCCCCCTAGGGAGGACTTCAGAGGTAAACATTGTGTATCCCAGATGGCTCCCTCTTCCCTATATAATCCTCTACTTTTGACCAGGGCCCTATATAAACCACTACTTTTGACCAGGGCCCTATATAAACCTCTACTTTTGACCAGGGCCCTATATAAACCTCTACTTTTGACCAGGGCCCTATATAAACCACTACTTTTGACCAGGGCCTTATATAAACCACTACTTTTGACCAGGGCCCTATATAAACCACTACTTTTGACCAGGGCCTTATATAAACCACTACTTTTGACCAGGGCCCTGTATAAACCACTACTTTTGACCAGGGCCCTATATAAACCACTACTTTTGACTAGGGCCCTATATAAACCACTACTTTTGACCAGGGCCCTATATAAACCACTACTTTTGACCAGGGCCCTATATAAACCACTACTTTTGACTAGGGCCCTACATAAACCACTACTTTTGACCAGGGCCCTATATAAACCACTACTTTTGACCAGGGCCCTATATAAACCACTACTTTTGACCAGGGCCCTATATAAACCACTACTTTTGACCAGGGCCCTATATAAACCACTACTTTTGACCAGGGCCCTATATAAACCACTACTTTTGACCAGGGCCCGGTTTCCCCATAGCGATAGAACTTGCGAGTGTCTTTTAACGAAGCGTATTTCCTACAACGGCCGAAGGATGCGTTTCCTAAAACGGCACAGAGAGCGAGAACGTTCACTAAGTGCGTCACATTGAGGCATCGTGTCGATACTGGTGGGATGGAAAGAACGGCTCTCGGATCAGAGTTCTCCCTTTCCAGTCTTACCTCAACATTAGAATTATTCCACAATACTGACGATGGATCAGCTCCTAGAGAGATATTACCACCCATGGCTGAAAAGATTGAGACAATTTATTCCAATACCCTATAATAATGCACTGAATCAAGACTCAAGACTCATCATTGCTCACTTGTTGTTACGCACCTTGAAAAATATTCAGACACAAATTACAGACAGTAGGCCTAGTCTACAATTTGCGAAATAGAACTCAATTCAATACACATGAAATTGATTTCAATATGATTGAAATACATACGATGCATTCAGAAAGTATTCAGACCCCTTCACTTTTTATACATTTTGTTACGTTACAGCCTTAAAATTGATTAGATCAATTGTTTTCCTCATCGATCTAAGCTCGATACTCCATAATGACAGTGAAAACAGGTTTCTAGAAAAGTTGGCAAATTTATAATAAAAAATTTAAAAACCACCTTATTTATTTAAGTCACACCCTTTGTTATGAGACTTGAAATTGAACTCTGGTTTTTCCATTGATTTCCATTGTTTCCATCCAGTTTCCATTGATCGTCCTTGAGATGTTTCTACAACTTCATTGGAGTCCACCTGTGGTCAATTCAATTGATTGGACATTATTTGGAAAGGCAAACACCTGTGTATATATATATAATGTCCCACAGTTGACGGTGCATGTCAGAGCAAAAACAAAGCCATGTCGAAGAAATTGTCCGTAGAGCTCAGAGACAGGATTGTGTCGAGGCACAGATCTGGGGAAGGGTACCAAAACATTTCTGCAGCATTGTAGCCACTGTGTTATTGGGGACCTTCAATCATTCTTAAATTGAAGAGGTTTTGAACCACCAAGACTCTTTGAGCTGACCGCCCAGTCAAACTACGCAATCGGGAGCAAAAGGCCTTGGGGAGGTGACCAAGAACCCGATGGTCACTCTGACAGAGCTCCAGCGTTCCTCTGTGGAGATGGGAGAACATTCCAGAAGGACAACCATCTCTGCAGCACTCCACAAATCAGGCCTTTATGGTAGAGTGGCCAGACGGAAGCCACTCCTCAGTAAAAGGCACATGAGAATCCCGCTAGGAGTTTTCCAAAAGGCACCTAAAAGACGCTCGGACCATGAAACAAGATTCTCTGGTCTGATGAACCCAAGATTGAATTATTTGGCCTGAATGCCAAGCATCAGGCACCGCTCATCACCTGGCCAAACCATCCCTACGGTGAAGCATGTTGGTGGCAACATCATGCTGTGGGGATGTTTTTCAGCAGCAGGATCGAGGGATAGGTGAATATAGCAAAGTACATACAGATCCTTGATAAAAACCCAGACTCCGACTGAGACGAAGGTTCACCTAACAGGACAACGATCCTAAGCACACAGTCAAGACAACACAGGAGTGGCTTCGGCACAAGTTTCTGAATGTCCTTTACTGGCCCAGCCAGAGCCCGCACTTGAACATCTCTGGAGAGACCTGAAAATAGCTGTGCAGCAACGCTCCCCATCCAACCTGACAGAGCTTGAGAGGATCTGCAGAGAAGAATGGGAGAAACTCCCGAAATACAGATGTGCCAAGCTTGTAGTGTCATATCCAAGAAGACTCAAGGCTGTAATCACTGCCAAAGGTGCTTCAACAAAGTACTGAGTAATGCGTCTGAATACTTAAGTAAATGTCATATTTCTGTTTTATTTTTAATACATTTGCAAACATTTCTAAAAGCTGTTTTTGCTTTGTCATTATGTGGTATTGTGTGTAGATTGAGGTGGGAAAAAAACAATCAGTTTTAGAATAAGGCTGTAACGTAACAATTTGGATTAAGTCAAGGGGTCTGAAATCTTTCCGAAAGCCCTGTATAGGGCTCTGGTCAAAAGCCCTGTATAGGGCTCTGGTCAAAAGCCCTGTATAGGGCTCTGGTCAAAAGCACTGTATAGGGCTCTGGTCAAAAGCACTGTATAGGGCTCTGGTCAAAAGCACTGTATAGGGCTCTGGTCAAAAGCACTGTATAGGGCTCTGGTCAAAAGCCCTGTATAGGGCTCTGGTCAAAAGCCCTGTATAGGGCTCTGGGCAAAAGTAATGCACTATGTAGGGAAGGTGGTGACGCGGTATGTAGGGCAGGTGGTGACGCGGTATGTAGGGAAGGCGGTGCCGTGCTATGTGGGGCAGGCGGTGCCGCGGTATGTAGGGTGGGACGCGATATGTAGGGCAGGTGGTGCCGCGGTATGTAGGGCAGGAGGTGCCGTGGTATGTAGGGCAGTAGGTGCCGCGGTATGTAGGGCAGGAGGTGCCGCGGTATGTAGGGCGGGGACGCGGTATGTAGGGCGGCGGTGCCGCGGTATGTAGGGTGGGACGCGGTATGTAGGGCAGGTGGTGACGCGGTATGTAGGGCAGGAGGTGACGCGGTATGTAGGGGGGAGGTGCCGCGGTATGTAGGGCGGGAGGTGCCGCGGTATGTAGGGCAGGAGGTGACGCGGTATGTAGGGCGGGAGGTGCCGCGGTATGTAGGGCGGGAGGTGCCGCGGTATGTAGGGGCGGGAGGTGCCGCGGTATGTAGGGCGGGAGGTGCCGCGGTATGTAGGGCGGGAGGTGCCGCGGTATGTAGGGCGGGCGGTGACGCGGTATGTAGGGTGTGACTCGGTATGTAGGGCGGGAGGTGCCGCGGTATGTAGGGCGGGAGGTGCCGCGGTATGTAGGGCGGGAGGTGCCGCGGTATGTAGGGCGGGAGGTGCCGCGGTATGTAGGGCGGGAGGTGCCGCGGTATGTAGGGCGGGAGGTGCCGCGGTATGTAGGGCGGGAGGTGCCGCGGTATGTAGGGCGGGAGGTGCCGCGGTATGTAGGGCGGGAGGTGCCGCGGTATGTAGGGCGGGAGGTGCCTCGGTATGTAGGGCGGGCGGTGCCGCGGTATGTAGGGTGTGACTCGGTATGTAGGGCAGGAGGTGCCGCGGTATGTAGGGCGGGAGGTGCCGCGGTATGTAGGGCGGGAGGTGCCGCGGTATGTAGGGGGGAGGTGCCGCGGTATGTAGGGCGGGAGGTGCCGCGGTATGTAGGGCGGGAGGGCGGTATGTAGGGCGGGAGGTGCCGCGGTATGTAGGGCGGAGGTGCCGCGGTATGTAGGGCGGGAGGTGCCGCGGTATGTAGGGCGGGAGGTGCCTCGGTATGTAGGGCGGGCGGTGCCGCGGTATGTAGGGTGTGACTCGGTATGTAGGGCAGGAGGTGCCGCGGTATGTAGGGCAGGAGGTGCCGCGGTATGTAGGGCGGGAGGTGCCGCGGTATGTAGGGCGGGAGGTGCCGCGGTATGTAGGGCGGGAGGTGCCGCGGTATGTAGGGCGGGAGGTGCCGCGGTATGTAGGGCGGGAGGTGCCGCGGTATGTAGGGCGGGAGGTGCCGCGGTATGTAGGGCGGGAGGTGCCGCGGTATGTAGGGCGGGAGGTGCCGCGGTAAGGGCGGGCGGTGCCGCGGTATGTAGGGCGGGCGGTGACGCGGTATGTCAGGGTGTGACTCGGTATGTCAATAGTCCATTCAGGGTGTTATGTAGGGCGGGCGGTGACGCGGTATGTAGGGTGGGAAATAGGGCGGTCGGTGAGCAAGGGCGGGCATTTTATGTAGGGCGGGCGGTCGCTATGTAGGGGCGGGCGGTGTCCAGGAGGCGGTGCCGCGGTATTTAGGGTGGGACGCGATATGTAGGGCAGGTGGTGCCGCGGTATGTAGGACAGGTGTTGCCGCGGTATGTAGGGTGGGACGCGGTATGTAGGGAAGGTGGTGCTGCAGTATGTAGGGACGCAGACACAAACCTTTTCTCCATTCATGCTATTCAATAGTCCATTCATTTTTGAGAGAAAAATAGTGAGCAACCATTTTAATCTCTGTTATATGTGTCCAGAGGTGCGTTACCTGACCGAGGAGAAGGTGTATGAGATCCTGAGTATCTGTGAGGGGAAGAAGGACTACTCTCCTCTGATCCGAGTCATCGGGAGGATCTTCTCCAGCGCTGACGGGCTGGTGCAGAGCTTCAGGAAAGACGAGGAGCAGCACCCCAACACCAAGGAGCAGCACCCCAACACCAAGGAGCAGCACCCCAACACCAAGGAGCAGCGTAAGACCCACCAGGCCAAAGATGAGGACAAGGACGAGGACGACAAGGAGAGAACCACCGCCATGGAGCAGGAATCAGAGGCCTCGGCGTCCATGGAGGGAGCGACGGGATCGACGGAGAACAGACTGGGTCCTGTGGAGGTCTCAGTGGACATAGAAGCTGTGAGGAGAGTGTACGACAGACTCCTCTCCAACGAGAAGATGGAATCGGCCTTCCTCAACGCCCTGGTCTACCTAACTCCCAACGTAGAGCTGGATCTAACCTATCTAGACGTGTATGACACCAACCCAGACTACCTAAACATCTTCATCATCGTGATGGAGAACAGCAGCCTCCACAGCCCAGAGTACCTGGAGATGGCCATGCCTCTGTTCTGTAAGTGTATGAGTAAACTCCCTCTGCCTGCCCTGGCCAAGCTGACGCGCCTGTGGTCTCAGTACAGTGTAGAGCACATCAGACGTATGATGGAGACCTTTCAGCAGCTCATCACCTACACGGTAACGTTACATTCTTTATTTGATTTTTAAGCTTTTTATTTAATTCATGCTCGCAGTCGACCAGACTGAATTGTACAGAATACGCAGTTACTTTCAGTAGTCACTTTTACATTCAATGTTTTATGTACATTTGTTTTTTGTCATTTTCTGCCCTACCTAGAACTATTCATTACAGAGGAATCAATGCTATATCTCAAAATAAACAGCACAGGATACAGCAGGTGGAAAAAGTACCGCGAAATGCTGTTATACTAATAAAATGTGTTGTATTAACATTATTAAGGTGATCAGCAACGAATACGTCAGCGGCAGTCTGGTAAACGACGACGAGGGCGTTGTGGCGGCCACCAAGTGTCTGAAGGTATGGGTCTTATTGATTTGACATGTTAGTCATTTATCAGACTCGCTCTTACAGAGCAATCTTACATTCATCTTAAGGTAGCTTGGGTGAGACAACCACATTTTACTTTTACAAGCACTGAAGTTCACGGCCTTGCTCCCTCTTATCTGACAGTCGTGCTCGTTCCATACAACCAAGGAGCTGGTCTATAACAATACCTGGTGTTACAACCAAGGAGCTGGTCTATAACAATACCTGGTGTTACAGCCGTAAAACAGTGGTTTTCTAGCAATGATCAACAACCAACTTAACAGATCTTGAAGAATTCTTAAAAGAAAAATCTGCAAATATTGTTCAATCCAGGTGTTGAAAACTCTTAGACGTACCCAGAAAGACTCACAGCTATGAGCACTGCCAAAGGTGATACTAACATGTATTGACTCAGGTGTGAATATTTATGTCAATTAAGATATTTCTGTATTTCATTGTCAATAAATTAGCACATTTCTAAAAACTAATGTTTTCACTTTGTCATTTTGGGGTGTAGATTGGTGAGAAGAAGAAAACAAACAATGTAATCCATTTTAAATTAAGGCTGTAACACAAAGTGGAAAAGGTCAAGGGGTATGAACACTTTCTTAAAGCACTCTAGGTGTAGAAGCAAGGAGAATCCTTTATCAGATCCCCACAGCTATGGAACGCCTTGTCAGGAAAATATATTTTTATACATATGATAGTTGTAAATGATTGTTTTACTGTAAAGTGATTTGAATCATGTTTGATTCCGTTTGAAGCTGGTGTTCTACGCCAACGTGCTGGGAGGTGACCTCGATACGGGCCACAACGAAGAGGAGGTAAGACATGTTGTCCAGCTGGAGCAGCCTACTGATTGTGATTATCTAATCATCTCATAATCAACGAGAACGGTATTTGTCTATGAAGAGAAGTTGTGACTTGCTTTAACTGTTTAGGTTGCCTTTTCCACTTCAATATGGATTGAAAATGGCATATTTTGTCTTGACTGATAACCATTATAAATTTGAGCACAGCACGCAACAAGAAGTTGCCGCCATCCCTCCCACGAATTGGGCAACTTTTTCACATTTGTTGTCTGAGTGAGGTAGATGTTGTTAATCAAGAGAGGAGGATGTGTTGAAAGATGAGATGTTGAGGATGCTGTAAATAGAGAGGGGAGGATGTGTTGACAGATGATACCTTGAGGGTTATAATAAATACAGCTTTGAGGTCATATACTCAGGGCCTTAACCCTGGACAGGACACTAGTCCATCACAGGGCCTTAACCCTGGACAGGACACTAGTCCATCACAGGGCCTTAACCCTGGACAGGACACTAGTCCATCACAGGGCCTTAACCCTGGACAGGACACTAGTCCATCACAGGGCCTTAACCCTGGACAGGACTCTAGTCCATCACAGGGCCTTAACCCTGGACAGGACACTAGTCCATCACAGGGCCGTAACCCTGGACAGGACACTAGTCTATCACAGGGCCGTAACCCTGGACAGGACACTAGTCTATCACAGGGCCGTAACCCTGGACAGGACACTAGTCTATCACAGGGCCGTAACCCTGGACAGGACACTAGTCTATCACAGGGCCGTAACCCTGGACAGGACACTAGTCTATCACAGGGCCGTAACCCTGGACAGGACACTAGTCTATCACAGGGCCGTAACCCTGGACAGGACACTAGTCTATCACAGGGCCGTAACCCTGGACAGGACACTAGTCTATCACAGGGCCGTAACCCTGGACAGGACACTAGTCTATCACAGGGCCGTAACCCTGGACAGGACACTAGTCTATCACAGGGCCGTAACCCTGGACAGGACACTAGTCTATCACAGGGCCGTAACCCTGGACAGGACACTAGTCTATCACAGGGCCGTAACCCTGGACAGGACACTAGTCTATCACAGGGCCGTAACCCTGGACAGGACACTAGTCCGTGCAATGCAGGTGTTGAAGCACGGTGGTTAGGAAAAACTCCCTAGAAAGGCCAAAACCTAGGAAGAAACCTAGAGAGGAACCAGGCTATGAGGGGTGGCCAGTCCTCTTCTGGCTGTGCCGGGTGGAGATTATAACAGAACATGACCAAGATGTTCAAATGTTCATAGATGACCAGCAGGGTCAAATAATAGGTCTGGGACAGGTAGCACGTCCGGTGAACAGGTCAGGATTCCATAGCTGCAGGCAGAACAGTTGAAACTAGAGCAGCAGCACGGCCAGGTGGACTGGGGACAGCAAGGAGTCATCAGGCCAGGTAGTCCTGAGGCATGGTCCTAGGGCTCAGGTCCTCCGAAAGAGAGAATTAGAGAGAGCATACTTAAATTCACACAGGACACCGGACAAGACAGGAGAAGTACTCCAGATATAACAAACTGACCCTAGCCCCCCATAAACTACTGCAGCATAAATACTGGAGGCTGAGACAGGAGGGGTCAGGAGACACTGTGGCCCCATCCAATGATACCCCCAGACGTAATGACCTTCAATTCACATGTCTAGGAACAGTCTAATAGTGATCTAATGACCTTCAGTTCACATGTCTAGGAACAGTCTAATAGTGATCTAATGACCTTCAGTTCAGAAAGTCTCAGTGACCTATTGATATAATATCATCTACTTCCGTCTTTTAAAAAGAGAAGTATGGCACTATGAAAGATGTGACGACACAGATCATTCATCTGTACGCTACGTGCAAACCACTTTGTTTTGAGCATCAATCTAGTCCCATGTTCTGACCCAAACTGGGTGCAGAACCTGTTTAAACTCCCTGAAAACACAGGGATGACGATTCACACAGGTTAGTAATATCAGAGGTCCTGGGAGTTTCCCGGAAAACAGTAGGTTTTTAGGGCTGGGATTAATAACCTTCTTGACAAGTAAAAATGAGTGACATGGCAGATTCGGATGGGACTAAAATGACAGATGTGGTGGTTTCTGCTTGTGCTCATAATTACATTACCTGAGCTCCCCCAGTAAAATGTATGCTGTCCGTAAAGGGCTTAAGATCGTATTTTATAACTTAGCTAGCCATGTTGGCAGTAGAATAAGCTTCCAAATGATGCCCACCTGACCCAGATTGTGATTTATAATGGAATGTTTTCGGATTGCGTAAACAGTCATTGTGTGACGGTGGGGATGCGTTCCTAACAAGAAACTACAAGTTTGCTGGCTTCAGTTCCTCAATGGCAAATCTATGAGGTCAAAAAGCACCTTTCCTTGTCATAATGCATTGAAATTACTTACGATCTGCACAGTCTGGAGAGGTGTGGGGCCACTAGGAGACACCAGTTAGTCCTCTCACTGAAACCCACAGTTTGGAGAGGTGTGGGGCCACTAGGAGACACCAGTTAGTCCTCTCACTGAAACCCACAGTTTGGAGAGGTGTGGGGCCACTTGAAGACACCAGTTAGTCCTCTCACTGAAACCCACAGTTTGGAGAGGTGTGGGGGCCAGTTGGAGACACCAGTTAGTCCTCTCACTGAAACCCACAGTTTGGAGAGGTGTGGGGCCACTAGGAGACACCAGTTAGTCCTCTCACTGAAACCCACAGTTTGGAGAGGTGTGGGGGCCAGTTGGAGACACCAGTTAGTCCTCTCACTGAAACCCACAGTTTGGAGAGGTGTGGGGCCACTTGGAGACACCAGTTAGTCCTCTCACTGAAACCATTGTAATAGTTTTCTTATCGTGTACTTATCTTATCTCCAAAAGCTAAATTAATATTCTTATCATGTTACTGTAAGTATCAGAAGTATTTTCAGATTTCGTTATCAATAAATTCAGTGAAAGTACAGGAAATGTAAAATGCACATCAAATCAACAATGTAATGTTTGGATTCATTCTTGTCAGATGTACAGTTGTGTCCTCACCTTTTGGTCTAATAATTTACCCATAATCCTCAGTGTTCTCTTCATGGTTCTGTAAGGAACGTTTTCAATTTGGCCCTATCCATGTCGGTCAAGTATTGTTATGGTAGTGGGAAGTTTTTTTTGTGTTTTTTTTTAAGTGCAAATTCAATCAGGAGGAGGAGCCCCCGTCCAGCGAGCTCACCCTGCAGGAGCTCTTGGGGGAGGAGAGGAGGAACAAGAACGGTCCCCGGGTCGATCCTCTGGAGAAGGTGAGGAGAGACCACCACAATGGAAATTAAACTTCTTTTAAAGAATGTACTTTTTCTTTCTTATAATCATTTAGTCAAAGTATTCAGATCGCTTGACTAGTTCCACGTTATGTTACAGCCTTATTCTAAAATCGATTAAATCGTTTTTCCCCCTCAATCTACATACAATACCCCATAATGACAAAGCAAAAGCTTAATCACATTTGCATAAGTATTCAGACCTTTGGCAGCGATTAAATCCTTGAGTCTTTTTGGATAGGACGCTACAAGCTTGACACACCTGTATTTGGGGAGTTTCTCACATTCTTCTCTGCAGATCCTCTCAAGCCCTGTCAGGTTGAATGGGGATCGTCGCTGCACAGCTATTTTCAAGTTTCTCCAGAGATATTCCATCAAATTCAAGTCCGGCCTCTGGCTGGGCCACTCAAAGACATTCAGAGACTTGTCCCGAAGCCACTCCTGCGTTGTCTTGGCTGTGTGCTTAGAGTTGTTGTCCTGTTGAAAGGTGAACCTTCTCCCCAGTCAAGGTCTGAATACTTTCCAAATACCCTGTAAATACTTTTTTTGCGTTATCCTCAATGATTTAAATACTTTGTTATCCACAGTGATTTGGAATGGATTGTATCCACGTGTGGTTGAATTGTTTTTAAATTGTCAAATGAAAAGGAGCTGGGCGTCAGGACCCTGGACTGCAGACGACCCCTCATCCCCTTCGAGGAGTTTGTCAACGAGCCTCTGAACAATGTTCTAGAGATGGACAAGGACTTCACCTTCTTCAAGGTGGACTCGGAGAGTAAGTTCTCCTTCCAGAGCTGTCCCTTCATCCTCAACGCCTGCACCAAGAGCCTGGGACTGTACTACGACAACCGCATCAGCATGTACAGCGAGAGGAGGATCACAGCGCTCTACAGCCTGGTACAAGGACAGCAGCTCAACCCATACCTCAGGCTCAAAGTACGACGAGACCACATCATCGACGACGCCCTCGTCAGGGTGAGTCACAAACAACACACACACACACACATTATATAGTACCAGTCCAAAGTTTGGACACCTACTCATTCCAGGGTTTTTCTTTACTTTTGAAGAAATCGAAACTGAAATAACAGATATGGAATCATGTCGTAACTAAAAAAGTGTTAAACAAATCAAAATATACAGTGGTAATAAAAGTTATGTGAACCCTTTGGAATTTCCTGTATTTCTGCATAAATTGGTCATAAAATCTGATCTTCATCCAGGTCACAACAATAGACACACAGTCTGCCTAAACTAATAACACACAAACAATTAGATCTGTCTTCATCCAGGTCACAACAATGGACAAACACAGTCTGCCTAAACTAATAACACAAACAATTATATGTTCATGTCTTTATTGAACACACTGTGTAAACATTCACAGTGCAGGGTGGGAGAAGTATGTGAACCCTTGGATTTAATAACTGGTTGACCCTCCTTTGGAAGCAACAACCTCATCCAAACGTTTTCTGTAGTTGTGGATCAGACCTGCACAACGTTCAGGAGGAATTCTGGACCATCTTTACAAAACTGTTTCAGTTCAGCAATATTATTGAGATGTCTGGTGTGAACTGCTCTCTGAGATGCTGTGGCACGACCTCAAATCGGGTTGAGGTCAGGACTGACTGGGCCATTCCAGAAGGCAGTGCTTCTTATCTTAGGTCTTCTGCATGGTTCACACCAGGCAGTGCTTCTTGTGAATAGCCAACTCAAGTTTTGTGAGGTTTTTTTTTGGGGGGGGGGGGCAGCTCTAACCAACATCTCCAATCTCATCTCATTGATTGGACTCCAGGTTAGCTGACTCCAATTAGCTTTTGGAGAAGTCATTAGCGTACAGGTTCACATACTTTTTCCAACATACACTGTGAATTTAATGATGTATTCAATATAGCAAGAAAAATACAATAGTTTTTGTGTATTGCTGTGACTTAGATGAAGTACAGATTAAATGTTATAACCAATTTATGCAGAAATCCAGGTGATTCCAAAGGGTTCACATACTTTTTCTTACCAATGTATTTTATATTTGAGATTCTTCAAAGTAGCCACCCTTTGCCTTGACAGCTTTGCACACTCTTGGCATTCTCTCAACCAGCTTCATGAGGTAGTCCCTGGAATGAATTTCAATTAACAGGTGTGTCTTAAGTTATTTTGTTGAATTTATTTCCTTCTTAATGTGTTTGAGCCAATCAGTTGTGTTGTGACATGGTAGGGTTGGTATACAGAAGACGATATTTTACCAAATAAGGCTAAGTCCATATAATGGCAAGAACAGCTCAAATAAGCAAAGAGAAATGACAGTCCATCATAAAATATATTTAGATTTAACTTTTTTTTTTTGCTTACTACATGATTCCATGTGTTATTTCATAGTTATGTCTTCACTATTATTCTACAATGTAGAAAATAGTAAAAATAAAGAAAAACCCTGGAATGAGTAAGTGTGTCTCTAACCAGTGTGTGACCCAGATCACTGGTTGCTGAGGAAAAGGAGGTTAAAGGGGGGTGATTGTAACTGGTGTGAAATGTCTAGCTAGTTAGCGGTGGTGCGCGCTAATAGCGTTTCAATCGGTGACGTCACTCTCTCTGAGACCTTGAAGTAGTGGTTTCCCTTGCTCTGCAAGGGCCACGGCTCTTGTGGAGTGATGGGTAACGATGCTTCGTGGGAAGCAGTTGTTTTTGTGTGCAGAGGGGCCCTGGTTTGAGCCCAGGTAGGGGTGAGGAGAGGGACAGAAGCTATACTGTTACATCACATACAGGGCATTCGGAAAGTATTCAGACCCTTTGACTTTTGCAAAGTTTTGTTACATTACAGCCTTATTCTAAAATGGATTAAATAAAATCATATCTACACACACAATACCCAATAATGACAAAGCGAAAACAGGTTTTTAGAGGTTTTTTGTACATTTTTTATAAAAAATTTAAAATACTTGAAGTATTCAGACCTTTTGCTATGAGACTCGAAATGTAGCTCAGGTGCATCCTTTTTCAATTGATCATCCTTAAGATGTTTCTACAACTTGATTGGAGTCCACCTGTGGTAAATTAAATTGATTTGTCATGATTTGGAAAGGCACACACCTGTCTATATAAGATCCCAAAGTTGACGGTGCATGTCAGAGCAAAAACCAAGCCATGAGTTCGAAGGAATTGTCTGGAGAGCTCAGAGACAGGATTGTGTCGAGGCACAGATCTGGGGAAGGGTAGCTAAACATTTCTGCAGCATTGAATGTCCCCAAGAACACAGTGGCCTCCATCATTCTTAAATGTAAAATTAAACATTGATGGCGATTGCATCGTCTGTGGACCTATTGGGGCGGTAAACAAATTGAAGTTGGTCTTAGGTGACAGGTAAGGTGGAGGTGATATGATCCTTGACTAGTCTCTCAAAGCAATTCATGATGACAAGTGAGTGATAGTCATTTAGTTCAGTTACTTTCACTTTCTTGGGTACAGGAACAATGGTGGACATCTTGAAGCAAGTGGGGACAGCAGACTGGGATAGGGAGAGATTGAATTTGTCCGTAAACACACCAGCCAGCAGGTCTGAGCATGCTCTGAGGACATGGCTAGGGATGCCATCTGGGCCGGCAGCCTTGCGAGGGTTAACACGCTTCAATGTCTAACTCATCTTGGCCACAGAGAACGAGAGCCCACAGTCCTCTTGAGCGAGCTGCGTCGATGGCACTGTGTTATCCTCAAATCGAGCATAGATTGTGTTTAGCTTGTCCGGGAGCAAGACGTCGGAGTTCGAGATGTGGCTTCCCTTTGTAATTCGTGATTGTCTGAAGTCCCTGCCACATACGTCTGGTTACTGAGCCGTTGATTTGCGACTCCGCTTTGTCTCTGTACGGACGTTTTGCCTGTTTGATTGCCTTACGAAGAGCATAACTGCACTGTTTGTTTTCAACCATATTCACCTAGCCGTGGTTAAATGCCGTGGTTTGCGCTTTCAGTTTTGCTGCCATCTATCCATGGTTTCTGGTTATGGTAGGTTTTAATGGTCACAGTGGGAACGACATTCCCTGTGCACTTCCCAATGAACTCCGTCACCTTGTCAGTGTATACATCAAAGTTATTCTCAGAGGCAACCCGGAACGTATCCCAGTCCGCATGTTCAAAACAATCTTGAAGCATGGATTCCGATTGGTCAGACCAACATTGAACAGTTCTTAGCACGGATGATTCCTGTTTTGAGTTTCTGCCTATAGGAAGGGAGTAGCAGAATGGAGTCGTCATCTGATTTACCGAAGGGGGGAGGGCCTTGTAGCCACCCGGAAGGGAAAGTAACAATGGTAGTTTTTGAAGCTAGCTAAAATAAATGTGGCCTCGGGTTATGTGGTTTCCAGTTGCGCAAAGTCTAGTGAGGGCCGTCGTGGTATCGGCTTGAGGGGGAATATACTGCGATATGGCTGCGACAATAACCAAAGAGAATTCTCTTTGGAGGTAATATGTTCAGCATTTCAGGTATTCGATGTCTAAAGGACTTGAGTTCCTGTACGTTACCACAATCACACCATGCGTGGTTAATCATGAAACATACACCTCCGCATTTCTACTTCCCGGAGAGTTCTTTATTCCCGTCTGCATGTTGTACTGAGAACCCATCTGGCTGTATGGACAGGGACAGTATATCCGGAGAGAGCCATGATTCCATGAAACAGAGTATGTTACAGTCCCTCATGTCTCTGGAAGGAGGTCCTCGCCCTGAGCTCGTCTACTCTATTGTCCAGGGACTGAACATTCACCAGTAATATACTCAGAAGCGGTGGATGGTGTGTACGCTTCCTGACTCGGACTAGAAGTCCACTCCGAATACCTCGTCTCCGTGGCATCTTGGAGTAGCCTCTGGGATAAGTTCATGCACCTTGGGGGGTACGAACAAAGGATCCAATTCAGATAAGTAATATTTATGTTCGAAATGCAGGTGAGGGATTTCCGTCTGTATGTAAATACGCAAAGAACATTCTGGGCTAATGTAAGAAATAACAAAACAAAATAATACTGCTTAGGAGCAGAGCGGCCATGTTGATCGGTCGGTCGGACTCCCTCTAGTCATCTTTGTCTTAATTATTTTGTCAGACAAGCTCGGTACATATCGTTGATTTGATTTAAAACACATTGGAAGTGTCTATATATGGAAAAATACACGTTTCTAACATTTCTACCAATCGATTGGTGGAAGAACAGACGACTCTCGGTCGACCAAGACCAGGCTAGTGCTAAGGTGAATGGGAAGGGTTCCTCTGTTTGTCTGTCCCTCTCCTAACCTAATGGTCTGCGTCCTACAGTTGGAGATGATCGCCATGGAGAACCCAGCGGACCTGAGGAAGCAGCTGTTTGTAGAGTTTGAAGGAGAGCAGGGCGTTGACGAGGGAGGGGTCTCTAAAGAGTTCTTCCAGCTCGTCCTGGAGGAGATGTTCAACCCTGATATTGGTGAGATGTTCTGCTTGGAATTTAACTATCTGTGGTTGAATCAAGACACAAATTGCTCCCAAGGATGAACCAGACTTGTGGGAGTCCACAATTTATTTTCTGAGGACTTGGCTGATTTCTTTTGATTTTCCCATGATGTCAAGCAAAGAGGCACTGGGTTTGAAGGTAGGCCTTGAAATATATCCACAGGTACACCTCCAATTGACTCAAATGATGTCAATTAGCCTATCAGAAGCATCTAACGCCATGACATCATTTTCTGGAATTTTTCAAGCTGTTTAACCTAGCGTCCCACCTGGCCAACATCCAGTGTAATTGCAGATTCAAAAACAGAAATAAATCAAACATTCATAAAACTTCATAAAACATCTCTCGGGCGTTTTATACATGTTATATGTAATCCAAAGACACTGTCCTAATGCTGTATGTAGACATGTTTCAAGACCCCTTGTTTTTCCACATTTTGTTATTACAGACTTATTCTAAAATGGATAAAGTTTTAAAAAATAAAAATGTAAATCCTCATCAATCTGCATATAATGACAAAACTAAAACAAGTTTAGTCGTTTTTGCTAATGTATAAAATATTTAAAAAACATATACCTTAAAGTATTCAGACCCTTTGCTATTAAACTCAATTGAACTCCATTGATCATCCTTGAGATGTTTTTCCAACTTGATTGGAGTCCATCTGTGGTAAATTCAATTGATTGGACATGATTTGGAAAAGCACACACCTGTTTATGTAAGGTCCAACAGTTGTCAGAGCAAAAGCCAAGCCATGAGGTCGAAGGAATTGTCTGGAGAGCTCCGAGACGAGATTGTGTCGAGGCACAGATCTGGGGAAGGGTACCAAACAATTTCTGCAGCATTGAAGTTCCCCAAGAACACAGTGGCCTCCATTCTTAAATGGAAGAAATTGGGAACCACCAAGACTCTTCCTAGAGCTGGCCGCACCACCAAACTAAGCAATAAGGTGAGAAGTGCCTTGGTCATAGAGGTGACCAAGAACCCGATGGTCATTCTGACAGAGCTCCGGAGTTCCTCTTTGGAGATGGGAGAACCTTCCAGAAGGACAACCATGTCTGCAGCACTCTACCAATCAGGCCTTAATGGTAAGAGTGGCTAGACGGAACCCACTCCTCAGTAAAAAGCACACGACAGCCTGCTTGGAGTTTGTAAAAAGGCACCTAAAGGTCTCTGACCATGAGAAACAAAAAACTGAGATTAAAATCTTTGGCCTGAATGCCAAGCGTCATGTCTGGAGGAAACCTGGCACCATCCCTACGGTGAAGCATGGTGGTGGCAGCATCATGTTGTCGGGATGTTTTTCAGCGGCAGTGATTGGGAGACTAGTCAGGATCGAGGCAAAGATGAACGGAGCAAAGTACAGAGAAATCCTTGATGAAAATTTGCTCCTGAGCGCGAAGGTTCACCTTCCAACAGGACAATGACCCTAAGCACACAGCCAAGACAACACAGGAGTAGCTTCTGAATGTCCTTGATCAAACATCTCTGGAGAGACTTGAAAATAGCTGTGCAGCGACACTCACCATCCAACCTGACGGAGCTTGAGAGGATCTGCAGAGAAGAATGGGAGAAACTCCCCAAATACAGGTGTGCCAAGCTTGTAGTGTCATACCCAAGAAGACTCAAGGCTGTAATCACTGCCAAAGGTGCTTCAACAAAGTACTTAACTAAAGAATTGTTTCTACTTTCTACCTTCTAGACAGCACTATCAACAAGGCAGGTCCTACAGGCCCTAGTTCTGTCACACCTGGACTACTGTTCAGTCTTGTGGTCAGCTGCCACATCAACGAACTTAAGAAAATTGCAATTAATTCAGAACCCTTGGATGTACACACACACAGCTATTAATAATATGCATGTCAATCTCTCCTGACTCAAATAGGAGGAGAGCTTGACTTAATCACTACTTGTATTTGTGAGAGGTGTTGAATGCACATGTTGAATGCACCGAGCTGTTTGTCTGAACTACTGGCACACAGCACAAGACATGCCACCAGAGGTCTCTTCACAGTCCCCCATGTCCAAAACAGACTATGGGAGGCACACAGTACTACATAGAACCATGACTACATGGAACACAGAGCCACATCAGGTAACTGATGCAGCAGTAGAATCAGATTTAAAAAAATAAAAAATAAAAAAAACGTATGGAACAGCGGGGACTGTGAAGCAACACAAACAGGCACAAACTAACACACAATAGCATATGCACTTCTCACACGTACTCATGGATTTAGTACTGTATATATATGGTAGTGGTGGAGTAGGGGCCTGAGGGGACACTGTCTGGGAATGTACTGTAATGTTTTTAAAATTGAATAAACTGCCTTAATGTTGTTGGACCCCAGGAAGAGTAGCTGCTGCCTTGGCAGGAACTAATGGGGATCCATACTAAACCCCAGGAAGAGTAGCTGCTGCCTTGGCAGGAACTAATGGGGATCCATAATAAACCCCAGGAAGAGTAGCTGCTGCCTTGGCAGGAACTAATGGGGATCCATAATAAACCCCAGGGAGAGTAGCTGCTGCCTTGACAGGAACTAATGGGGATCCATAATAAATACGTTTTCAGACCCTTTACTTTTGTATGTAAATGTGATATTTCAGATTTTTGCGAAATTTCCCAAAGCCCGTTTTAGCCTTGTCATTATGGGGTGTTGTCTGTCGATTGATGACGTATAACATATTTTTGTTGTCCATTTTAGAATAAGGCTGTAACGATTCAACGTGGAAAAATTCAAGGGATCTGAACACTTGGCCAATGCACTGTATGTTAGCCATAGACACATTTCTATAAAAATAAAAATATTTTGACAAAGTTTTAAACTTGAACGCAATATTCACAAACAAATTGTCCATCTGATTTCTTGGTATTAATGTCCAGTGCTCCCTCCCTCCTCTAGGCATGTTTACATATGACGAGTCCACCAAGCTGTTCTGGTTCAACCCACCCTCTTTGGAGAATGAGGCCCAGTTCACCCTGATAGGCATCGTCTTGGGCCTGGCCATCTACAACAACTGTATCCTGGATGTTCACTTTCCCATGGTGGTCTACAGGAAACTGATGGGGAAGAAAGGCACCTATCTGGACCTGGCAGACTCTCATCCGGTACTGGAACATGCTGAAATATTTTTTAATGTAATTTTTAATCGGTCTATGTAATTAAGAAGTAGTAGTTAGACAACTACTACAAGAGCTGTGTATAAAAATGTTATTAAAAACCTTGTAATTTCATAATATAGCATTATTCCTGTTAGCTATGTATTAATATAGCGGGCTTATCCCTCTGTTAGCTACCTATTAATATAGCGCTCTTAACCCTCCAGCTACCTATTAATATAGCGCTCTTAACCCTCTAGCTACCTATTAATATAGCGCTCTTAACCCTCTGTTAGCTACCTATTAATATAGCGCTCTTAACCCTCTGTTAGCTACCTATTAATATAGCGCTCTTAACCCTCTGTTAGCTACCTATTAATATAGCGCTCTTATCCCTCTGTTAGCTACCTATTAATATAGCGCTCTTAACCCTCTAGCTACGTATTAATTTTAAAAAATGAAACCTTTATTTAACTAGGCAAGTCAGTTAAGAACAAATTCTTATTTTCAATGACGGCCTAGGAATGACGGCCTTGTACCTTGTCAGCTTGGGGGTTTGAACTTGCAACCTTCCGGTTACTAGTCCAATGCTCTAACCACTAGGCTACCCTGCCGCCCCAACACATATAGCACTCTTAACCCTCTGTTAAATACGTATTGGTGGTCTCTCCCATTTATACTGACTGACAGCCTGGGGTCTCTCCCATTTATACTGACTGACAGCCTGGGGTCTCTCCCATTTATACTGACTGACAGCCTGGGGTCTCTCCCATTTATACTGACTGACAGCCTGGGGTCTCTCCCATTTATACTGACTGACAGCCTGGGGTCTCTCCCATGCCAGGTTCAGTACCAGAGTCTGAAGGAGCTGCTGGACTATGAGGGGGATGTGGAGGAGGACATGATGATCACCTTCCAGATCTCACAGACTGACCTGTTTGGAGACCCCATCACTTATGACCTGAAGGAAAACGGGGACAAGATACCTGTTAGTGTGGACAATAGAAAGGTAAGATACCTTTTAGTGAGAACAATAGAAATTAATATTTTGTTGTAACCCTGTCCAGAACGACCCATAGATTAGACTCCTCTATCACAGAACCAGACTGACTGAAGTATCTAGTCTGTCACAGGACCACTGACTGACTGGAGAATCTAGTCTGTCACAGGACCACTGACTGACTGACTGACTGACTGGAGTATCTAGTCTGTCACAGGACTGCAGTCATTCCCCTCTTCAAAGTGGGAGACACTCTAGACCTGAACTGTTGTAGACCTATATCCATCCTACCCTGCCTTTCTAAAATCTTCGAAAGCCAAGTTAACAAAGAGATCACCAACCATTTCGAATCCCACCGTACCTTCTCCACTATGCAATCTGGTTTCCAAGCTGGTCATGGGTGTAACTCAGCCACGCTCAAGGTCCTAAACGATATCATAACTGCCATCAATTTAAAGATAGTACTCTGCAGCCATCTTCATCAACCTGGCCAAGGCTTTCGACTCTGTCAATCACCACATTCTTATTGAAGACTCAACAACCTTGGTTCCTCAAATGACTGCCTCGCCTGGTTCACCAACTACTTCTCTGACAGAGTTTAGTGTGCCAAATCGGATGGCCTGTAGTCCGCACCTCTGGCAGTCTCTATGGGGGTGCCACAGGGTTCAATTCTCGGGCCGACTCTTTTCTTTGTATATATCAATGATGTCGCTCTTTCTGGTGATTCTCTGATCCACTTCTATGCAGACGACACCATTCTGTATACATCTGGCCCTTCTTTGGACACTGTGCTAACAAACCTCCAAATGAGCTTCAACACCATACAACACTCATTTCGTGGCCTCCAACTGTTCTTAAATGCTAGTAAAACTAAATGCATGCTCTTCAACCGATCGCTGCCCGCACCCTCCCGCCCGACTAGCATCACTACTCTGGACGGTTCTGACTTAGAATATGTGGACAACTACAAATACCTAGGTGTCTGGTTAGACTGTAAACTCTCCTTCCAGACTCACATTAAGCCTCTTAATGTGAGTCTGGAATGATCTCGTTGGCTGGCCCTCGCTTCATCCTCGTCGCCAAACCCACTGGCTCCAGGTTATCTACAAGTCTCTGCTAGGTAAAGCCCCGCCTTATTTCAACTGATTGGTCACCATAGCAACACCCACCCGTAGCACACACTCCAGCAGGTATATTGCATTGGTCATCCCCAAAGCCAATACTTCCTTTGGTTGCCTTTCCTTCCAGTTCTCTGCTGCCAATGACTGGAATGAATTGCAAAAATCACTGAAGCTGGAGACTCATATCTCTCTAACTTTATTCATCAGCTGTCAGAGTAGCTTACTGTATCTGTACACAGCCCATCTGTAAATAGCCCACCCAACTACCTCATCCCCATATTATTACTTACCCTCTTGCACTTTTGCACCCCAGTATCTCTACTTGCACATCTTTCACTCCAGTATTAATGCTAAATTGTAATTATTCTGTCTCTATGGCCTGTTTATTGCCTTACCTCCCTACTCTTCTACATTTGCACACACTGTACATAGATTTTTCTATTTTTCTTTTCTATTGTGTTACTGACTGTATGTTTGTTTATTTCATGTGTAACTCTGTTTGTCTCACTGCTTTGCTTTATCATGGCCAGGTCACAGTTGTAAATGAGAACTTGTTCTCAACTAGCTTACCTGGTTAAATAAAGGTTTTCTCAACTAGCCTACCTGGTTATTTAGTCACAGGACCACTGAAGTATGAAATAAGTTGATACAGTGGAAGGGAATGATGCCATTTAATTTTGACTGGTCCTATCTGTGTTTCTGTGATCTCCAGGAGTTTGTCTCTCTGTATAGTGATTACATACTTAATAAGAGTGTGGAGCGCCAGTTCAAAGCCTTCAGGAGGGGCTTCCAGATGGTCACCAACGAGTCGCCTCTCAAGTGTTTATTTAGACCTGAGGAAGTGGAGCTACTGATCTGTGGAAGCAGGGTAAGGAAACTCATCTGAGGCCCTTTCTCAATGATTCTTTCTTTGTTTACTTGCTTCCTCTCTCCTTGTTTCCTTCTCTAAATGATTTGGGGGAGATGGTCACAGGAATGTGAGACTTTCTGGAGGCAATGATGCAGGGTATCACGGAAAGGCCAATTGAGCTTGAGCTATAGAAAAGACATTTGGGGTCACTGCTTCATGTTTTCTACACCACCTGATCTAATGCAGCCTGGTGTGTGTGTGTGTGTATATATATATATGAATATATATATATGAACTCAGCAAAAAAAAAGAAATGTCCTCACTGTGAACTGTTTATTTTCAACTAACTTAACATGTGTAAATATTTGTATATGTACCTGTCTCTTGTATTCTAACTCCTTCTACACCCCCTGATGTACCCGTCTCTTGTATTCTAACTCCTTCTACACCCCCTGATGTACCCGTCTCTTGTATTCTAACTCCTTCTACACCCCCTGATGTACCCGTCTCTTGTATTCTAACTCCTTCTACACCCCCTGATGTACCCGTCTCTTGTATTCTAACTCCTTCTACACCCCCTGATGTACCCGTCTCTTGTATTCTAACTCCTTCTACACCCCCTGATGTACCCGTCTCTTGTATTCTAACTCCTTCTACACCCCCTGATGTACCCGTCTCTTGTATTCTAACTCCTTCTACACCCCCTGATGTACCCGTCTCTTGTATTCTAACTCTTCAGAATTTAGACTTTCACGCACTTGAAGAAACAACAGAGTATGACGGAGGCTACAACAAAGACTGTCGCATTATCAAGTAAAAAAACATGTAATTTCTCTCCAGAATTACATAGAATGTTAAAATGTTGATGAAGATGTTTTAGTCCAATACATAAATCTATTTAAAAATGTTTCTTAAAATAACTTGTCTTTCAACATGTATTTTATTAGACCACCATTACACTCCTGCTCATTCTGATGCTGCTGTTGTAATGTTATTGTATATGTTTTATGAAATGCTGTTCTTTATTTCTCACTCATAGAGACTTCTGGGAGACGGTGCATTCGTTTGGTGAGGAGGATAAGAGACTGTTCCTCCAGTTTACTACGGGGACTGACAGAGCACCCGTAGGAGGGCTGGGCAAGTTAAAGATGATCATCGCCAAGAACGGCCCCGACACAGACAGGTGAGACCAGGCCTCGGGTCCCAAATGGCATCCTGTTCCCTACGTAGCGCACTATGTAGGGAATAGGGTGCCATTTGGACCAGAGACCTGTTTCAATGGTGACTCCCAGATCCTCAATCAATAATCTCTCTCTCCTCTCTCGTCAGGTTACCTACTTCTCACACGTGTTTTAATGCCTTGCTGCTCCCTGAATACGACTCAAAGGAGAAGCTGAAGGAGAGACTTCTCAAAGCCATCACTTATGCCAAAGGATTTGGAATGCTGTGAAACAAAACATAAAGTTAAATGGTTTAAATGTGTTAATGGATAAGGAAGGAGTTCTACCATACAATGAGACATGAGTTCAAATTAAAAAGTGGCATTACCACAAGGAAATGTTCCAGGAGTGTGTGCCAAGATATCAATTAGACAGACGCTTTGATCTACCCCCCCCTCAGATCTCTTTAATGTAGAACCTAATTTCTAGCTTTTTCCAATATTTTAAATCAGTCAGAATGCTTAGTGAAGCTCTGTTCTTCTGCATGTGTTTATTAAAGATGGTTGCCGTGTAAAAACATTCAGTCTGAAGCAGGTTATCATTGTCTCTGTTGGGAAAGTGCACAGAATGTTAGTGAATGGTATGTACAGGACTGTATGTTAGTGAATGGTATGTACAGGACTGTATGTTAGTGAATGGTATGTACAGGACTGTATGTTAGTGAATGGTATGTACAGGACTGTATGTTAGTGAATGGTATGTACAGGACTGTATGTAAGGGAACACCCCCCTGAAATGGACAAAAATGAATGGGAACATACTGGCACCGTACGAAACATACACACGATGTCCAATACCATTCAATTGGACGTGGTTTCATTCAAAGTTGATTGCAAATGCCAAGTGTAACACTGCAAAAATCCAATAGATGGTGAGTGCGCTCCACCGTAATTTTTCATATTGCAAATGTAACACAAGTCAAGACCCAAGAGTAACATTTTGTCAACTTATCACCCCCTTAAAGTGCTTTCTGGACCGTTTTTTGAAATTCTTTAGATTTTTTTTGTCAATTACATGTTTGTATAAGAACTGTATAAACATACTTTTGTCATATTTGATTAGAATTTTAAAAAATGTTACTTGTCCATAAGGCATATGTTTTGTCCATTTGCAATATGATTTCATAGGAAGTCAAAAGTCACTTTTTTTTGCCAAATGCCATAAGAAATGTCCAAATGCAATATGGAAGATTTGAAAGTGCCAAATCAGGATGTTATGTCCATTTGCCGTGTACGATCAATGGAAGTCGGTTTACAAACCCAAAAGTCAGTGAACCATGTCCAAATGGCATTTTTACTGCCAAAATGACCTATAGCACTATGTTAATAAGCCATGAATCAACCTAGATGGTCTATTTGTCATGTATGATGAGGGAGAAGTGGGACTGTTTTTTTACGATTTTTAAGAAAACGTCCAAAATGACAAGGGGCTGGATGGGCACCCAACCATGGACCCCTTGCTACCCCGTAATGGCATTAAAAAAAAATGTTTAAAAAATGTGCTCCTGGTAACCCGTTCCAATCACCAGGTCCACGGCTGTGCATTTGTAATATGTTTCACTTTGCATTTACCATCACGAATTTGACATGCTCAAAAATTCTGCAGAAATGCAAAATTGACTGGCCAGATGAACTCAGGATGGCCGGGCAGTGATAGTGGTTCCTCTCCATCGCTCGTTGTGTTGATTTCATCATGTCCATTTGGTGATGTTTTCTCACTGTTGAATCATATTGCAAATGCACTGTGCATTTGCAATATGTTTCAATGGGCATTTACCATCATGAATTTGACATGCTCAAAAATACTGCAGGAATGCGAAATTGACTGGGCCGATGAACTCGGGATGGCCGGGCAGTGATTTTGGTTCCTCTCCATCGCTCGTTGGGGTTGATTTCAGAATGTCACTTTGGTGATGGTACCTCACTGTTTAAACAAATTGCAAATGGACAAAAGTCAGCCAGCAAGTCACCGTGCATCAGTCAATTAGATATCATTCTGACACCAAACTGATACAAACTGACACCACACCCACTTTTTCCAACTCGTTTAGAAGCCAACTATCACATATTTCAGAGCTTGCCCACAATTCA
This sequence comes from Oncorhynchus tshawytscha, assembly GCF_018296145.1. NCBI lineage: Eukaryota > Metazoa > Chordata > Actinopteri > Salmoniformes > Salmonidae > Oncorhynchus > Oncorhynchus tshawytscha. The sequence continues at coordinate 2,063,201 of NC_056434.1, forward strand.
CAGCACCTTCGGTTCAAACCATAATAAAAACATAAAACACGTAGTTACTTTCTAGCTGCGGGTCCAGTTCTGACATTATGTGTAGGCCTAGCTGAGGCACCCCCGAATACCAAGTTTTGGCTAGGTAATTCGGAGCCCGAGTAGCGACCTTAATTGGTGTTGAAAATCCAAATTTTCCGGGCGTTGCTACGGGGTCCTTGAATGAGCTTTCAGACAGAAACGTTAGGGTCCGTCTCTATGGACCGAGGCGGTTTCAATGCACCTAGTCTTGCGACTCTGGGACATTTCTCAATGTCGTCATTTTCGTGATGTCAAAATGAATTGAAGTTATTGCAAATGTATGAGGCTGTTTCTCGGTCCGAGAACCTTCTAGAGCCACATAACTCACCACGCACTATTGACCTGAGCTCTAGAACAGGTTTCCTAAGTTTCAGAACTCTAGGTCTGATGGTTCTTTAATAGTTTCAACAAAGGTAACTATTGCAGGCTCTGTTTGTCTCTACGCACCACACTGTGTCCCTCCGTCCAAGCTGTGTGTGTGTGTGTGAGTTTTTCTTGGAAATCTTATTCGAGACATGACTTATTTACAGTTCATGAGGGTTGCCTAATCGCACATATGAAGTTTTGGAAAGATCTGACTTTTTTAACCCTTCGAAACAGCCCCTATGACACCAATTATGGCACTTCCGGTTGGCACAGGAAGCGAAAAGTAAAAATATCCTCATTGGGGTATGCTTTTACAGAATCCTGTGTTATAAGTCTTTGCGTTAAGAACTGACTGATTTACACAGGGTTGAATTCACTATTTCTATCAAACATCAGGTTGGGTATGGAAAAACACTTTTAGGGTGATTTTAACCACTTCCAGTTGCTCCAGGAAGCTTAGAATCGACACAGGTAGACCTCATAGTGGCCTGATGGATTGTCATCGAAGACCGGTTCATAAGACATTCATAACCCACATAGGCTTCAGGTTGAATTTAGGGGTGCAGGCAATGTATTCCTATGGGTAGAGAAGTCATTGAAAACTGTTTGGTGAAAAAAAACTGTTTTAACTGTTAAGGGTTAATGCCACACGGTCAAGTTTAGGCTTGCACAGATCGGGAGGACCTTAGGAACATTCCTGTGGTTGAATTGTCCTTCTAAACCTAACGGTTCCGCCGCTGTCACCCAAAAGCAAATGACGTTGTGTGGCATGGTCGCTGCGCTTAGACCGAGTGAGCTACGGTCAAGCGGGGCATCTCGTTGAATTCGGCACGGCCTAGAGATTATGATGACATTGCAGGCTCTGAGTTTCTTTCAGCACTGCACTTTGTCAGTCCATCCTTGCTGTGTGTGTGTGTGTGAGAGAGAGAGAGCTTTTCTTTGACATCTGTATTCTAGGTGATGTAGTGGTGTAATAATGTGTTGTATTGTAGGTGATGTATTGGTGTAATAATGTGTTGTATTGTAGATATGTAGTGGTGTAATAATGTGTTGTATTCTAGGTGATGTGGTGGTGTAATAATGTGTTGTATTGTAGGTGATGTATTGGTGTAATAATGTGTTGTATTGTAGATATGTAGTGGTGTAATAATGTGTTGTATTCTAGGTGATGTAGTGGTGTAATAATGTGATGTAGTGGTGTAATAATGTGTTGTATTGTAGGTGATGTAGTGGTGTTGTATTGTAGGTGATGTAGTGGTGTAATAATGTGTTGTATTGTATGTGATGTAGTGGTGTAATAATGTGATGTATTGTATGTGATGTAGTGGTGTAATAATTTGTTGTATTGTATGTGATGTAGTGGTGTAATAATGTGATGTACTGTAGGTGATGTAGTGGTGTAATAATGTGTTGTATTGTAGGTGATGTAGTGGTGTAATAATGTGTTGTATTGTAGGTGATGTAGTGGTGGAATAATGTGTTGTATTGTAGGTGATGTAGTGGTGGAATAATGTGTTGTATTGTATGTGATGTAGTGGTGTAATAATGTGATGTACTGTAGGTGATGTAGTGGTGATGTAGTGGTGTAATAATGTGATGTACTATAGGTGATGTAGTGGTGTTGTATTGTAGGTGATGTAGTGGTGTAATAATGTGTTGTATTGTAGGTGATGTAGTGGTGGAATAATGTGTTGTATTGTATGTGATGTAGTGGTGTAATAATGTGATGTACTGTAGGTGATGTAGTGGTGTTGTATTGTAGGTGATGCAGTGGTGTAATAATGTGTTGTATTGTAGCTGATGTAGTGGTGGAATAATGTGTTGTATTGTAGGTGATGTAGTGGTGTAATAATGTGTTGTATTGTAGGTGATGTAGTGGTGTAATAATGTGATGTATTGTATGTGATGTAGTGGTGTAATAATGTGTTGTATTGTAGGTGATGTAGTGGTGTTGTATTGTAGGTGATGTAGTGGTGTAATAATGTGTTGTATATGTGATGTAGTGGTGTAATAATGTGCCTTAAGGCTCAGAACATTCTTAGTCAAAGGTCAGGAATTAACAGTGACCCATTAAGCCATGCAGAGACATTCTCCATCAGCATGCCAGCTTTCCATGTCAAATTTGTCCTCATTCAGTGCTGCCAGACAAAAATGCATCCAGTTACACGTTTTTTGATGTTGTGGCTATTGTAATCGACTCTAAGGCAAGTGGGCTCAGACACTGAAAACGGTATGTTTTTCCAGGCAAAGGTTCCTCTCTGGATTGTATATATACAGCTCTTGCGATTATTTTAGGGGATGTGACAAATGTAAAAATGTCCTTAAGGTTTAACCAGACTTTTTTCTCTCTCATTTAATCATTTGTAATAAAATCATAGGATAACGTGAATTCAAAATTCAGATACGATCGCCTATGACCACTAGGGGGCAATTCATTTCAATGTACCGTTGTCTCGACCACCTACCAGCTAGATGGCGCTCACCTTACTGCTGTCCCCGACCCACTCAGCAACAATGGTATTAATGCCGATTTAGGTTCTCTGTTGTGTTCCTTTCCTCCATGTTCTCAGTGGTCAGTACTTCTCATCAAGGTATCAAGGTCGTTGCAGTGATGTATGACAGCGTGTTCATAACAATCTGTTGTTAACGCGCTTTGTACTTGCAGAGCAATCATTGTACAATTTCTCCATCTGGGCCATCACAGTCTTGTAGTCTGGTTCTAGATATGCCATCAGGTTATTGAAGCCGACGTCTATCCGCATAACAACTGCAATCATGTAATCAGCTCTGTGGTTTTTCTCACTCTTTTTTTTCTATTTTTCCGGGCAAGTCAGTTAAGAACTAATTCTTATTTACAATGACGGCCTTGGAACAGTGGGTTACCTTGTTCAGGGGCAGAACGACAGATGTTTACGTTGTCAGCTCGGGGATTCGATCTTGCAAACTTTCGGTTACTAATCCAACGCTCTAACCACTAGGCTACCCTGCCACCCCAAAGCTCTAACCACCAGGCTACCCTGCCACCCCAACGCTCTAACCACTAGGCTACCTGCCGCCCCAACGCTCTAACCACTAGGCTACCTGCCGCCCCAACGCTCTAACCACTAGGCTACCTGCCGCCCCAACGCTCTAACCACTAGGCTACCCTGCCACCCCAACGCTCTAACCACCAGGCTACCCTGCCACCCCAACGCTCTAACCACCAGGCTACCTGCCGCCCCAACGCTCTAACCACTAGGTTACCCTGCCACCCCAACGCTCTAACCACTAGGCTACCCTGCCACCCCAACGCTCTAACCACCAGGCTACCTGCCGCCCCAACGCTCTAACCACTAGGCTACCCTGCCACCCCAACGCTCTAACCACTAGGCTACCCTGCCACCCCAACGCTCTAACCACTAGGCTACCTGCCGCCCCAACGCTCTAACCACTAGGCTACCCTGCCACCCCAACGCTCTAACCACCAGGCTACCTGCCGCCCCAATGCTCTAACCACTAGGCTACCCTTGCCACCCCAACGCTCTAACCACTAGGCTACCCTGCCACCCCAACGCTCTAACCACTAGGCTACCCTGCCACCCCAACGCTCTAACCACTAGGCTACCCTGCCACCCCAACGCTCTAACCACCAGGCTACCTGCCGCCCCAATGCTCTAACCACTAGGCTACCCTGCCACCCCAACGCTCTAACCACTAGGCTACCCTGCCACCCCAACGCTCTAACCACTAGGCTACCCTGCCACCCCAACGCTCTAACCACTAGGCTACCCTGCCACCCCAACGCTCTAACCACTAGGCTACCTGCCGCCCCAACGCTCTAACCACTAGGCTACCCTGCCACCCCAACGCTCTAACCACCAGGCTACCCTGCCGCCCCAACGCTCTAGCCACCAGGCTACCCTGCCGCCCCAACGCTCTAACCACCAGGCTACCCTGCCGCCCCAACGCTCTAACCACCAGGCTACCCTACCGCCCCAACGCTCTAACCACTAGGCTACCCTGCCGCCTCTACACTCTAACCACTAGGCTACCCTGCCGCCCCAACGCTCTAACCACTAGGCTACCCTGCCGCCCCAACGCTCTAACCACCAGGCTACCCTGCCACCCCAACGCTCTAACCACCAGGCTACCCTGCCGCCCCAACGCTCTAACCACCAGGCTACCCTGCCACCCTGCATGTTTAATTTGTATTTTTGCCTTTATGATGATGATCGGGACCTGTTAACGGTTTAATTTAGTAAAAAATAAAATAAAACAGTTTTCGGTTAGACATGTTTTCTAAACATTAATGATCCCAAATGCGTTTAAATGTTCAAATGTCTCAACCTTAGTTAGGGGGCCCCCCTAGATTTGACTCCAAATCCAATATGGCTGCCACATTACCATTAAATGGTGCTTTAATTCTTGAAAATCTAAGCTGACATATGGTATTGTTTTAAGAAGGCCATACCATGGATCATTTAGCTATTTGATATTGAATTGTAGGACCCCTGATGAAATATTGAATTTGGCCTTTACTACTGTAGCCCATAGAAATACAGTAAAAAAAGGTTTTGAAGTGTCTGTCCTATAGCCAGGAGATACTGTATAAGAACGCTCAGGAAATATATATACACTACCATTCAAAAGTTTGGGGTCACTTAGAAATGTCCTTGTTTTTGAAAGAAAAGCGAAAAAAATTGTCCATTTAAAATAACATCAAATTGATCAGAAATACAGTTTAGACATTAATGTTGTAAATGACTACTGTAGCTGGAAACAGCTGATTTAAAATTAAAATAAATGAATATCTATGTAGGCGTACAGAGGCCATCACTCCTGTGTTCCAATGGCACATTGTGTTAGCTAATCCAAGTTTATCATTTTAAAAGGCTAATTCATCATTAGAAAACCCTTTTGCAATTGTTAGCAGAGCTGAAAACTGTTTTGCTAATTAAAGAATGAATAAAAATTGTATTCTTTAGACTAGTTGAGTATCTGGAGCATCATCATCTGTGGTTTTGATTACAGGCTCAAAATGGCCAGAAACTAAGCACTTTCTTCTGAAACTCGAATAGACTGACGAGTTTCAGAAGAAAGTTATTTGTTTCTGGCCATTTTGAGCCTGTAATCGAACCCACAAATGCTGATGCTCGACTTCTGCCGAGTCCCGTGGGGCTTATGGGGGTCTTGACTCTGTACCGTTACACCCTGTATATAGCCTCCACATTGACTCTGTACCGTAACACCCTGTATATAGCCTCCACATTGACTCTGTACCGTAACACCCTGTATATAGCATCCACATTGACTCTGTACCGGTACCCCCTGTATATAGCCTCCACATTGACTCTGTACCGGTACCCCCTGTATATAGCCTCCACATTGACTCTGTACCAGTAACCCCTGTATATAGTCTCCACATTGACTCTGTACCAGTACCCCTGTATATATCCTCCACATTGACTCTGTACCGTAACACCCTGGATATAGCCTCCACATTGACTCTGTACTGGTAGCCCCTGTATATAGCCTCCACATTGACTCTGTACTGTAACACCCTGGATATAGCCTCCACATTGACTCTGTACCGTAACACCCTGTATATAGCCTCCACATTGACTCTGTACCGTAACACCCTGTATATAGCCTCCACATTGACTCTGTACCGGTACCCCCTGTATATAGCCTCCACATTGACTCTGTACTGGTACCCCCTGTATATAGCCTCCACATTGACTCTGTACCAGTACCCCTGTATATAGCCTCCACATTGACTCTGTACTGTAACACCCTGTATATAGCCTCCACATTGACTCTGTACCGTAACACCCTGTATATAGTCTCCACTTTGACTCTGTACCGGTACCCCCTATATAAAGCCTCGCCAATGTTATTTTACTGCTGCCCTGTAATTATTTATATTTTTTTATTGTTTACTTATCTATTTTTTAGATGGACTATTGGTGGGCTATAGATGGTCTATTGGTGGGCTATAGATGGTCTATTGGTGGGCTATAGATGGTCTATTGGTGGGCTATAGATGGTCTATTGGTGGGCTATAGATGGTCTATTGGTGGGCTATAGATGGTCTATTGGTGGGCTATTGGTGGGCTATAGATGGACTATTGGTGGGCTATAGATGGGCTATTGATGGGCTATAGATGGACTATTGGTGGGCTATAGATGGTATATTGGTGGGCTATAGATGGTCTATTGGTGGGCTATAGATGGGCTATAGATGGTCTATTGGTGGGCTATAGATGGTATATTGGTGGGCTATAGATGGACTATTGGTGGGCTATAGATGGGCTATAGATGGACTATTGGTGGGCTATAGATGGTCTATTGGTGGGCTATAGATGGGCTATTGGTGGGCTATAGATGGGCTATTGGTGGGCTATAGATGGGCTATTGGTGGGCTATAGATGGTCTATTGGTGGGCTATAGATGGTCTATTGGTGGGCTATAGATGGGCTATAGATGGTCTATTGGTGGGCTATAGATGGACTATTGGTGGGCTATAGAAGGCTATTGGTGGGCTATAGATGCTATTGGCTATTGGTGGCTATAGATGGCTATTGATGGGCTATAGATGGCGATTGGTGGGGGCTGTAGATTGACTATTGGTGGGCTATTGGTGGGCTATAGATTGGCTATTGGTGGGCTATAGATGGACTATTGGTGGGCTATTGGTGGGCTATTGATGGGCAATAGATTGACTAATGGTGGGCTATTGGTGGGCTATAGATGGGCTATTGGTGGGCTATAGATGGACTATTGGTGGGATATAGATGGTCTATTGGTGGGATATAGATGGTATATTGGTGGGCTATAGATGGACTATTGGTGGGCTATAGATGGGCTATAGATGGGCTATTGGTGGACTATAGATGGGCTATAAATGGGCTATTGGTGGGCTATAGATGGACTATTGGTGGGCTATAGATGGTCTATTGGTGGGCTATATATGGTCTATTGGTGGGCTATAGATGGTCTATTGGTGGGCTATAGATGGGCTATAGATGAGCTATTGATGGGCTATAGATGGACTATTGGTGGGCTATTGGTGGGATATAGATGGTCTATTGGTGGGCTATAGATGGTCTATTGGTGGGCTATAGATGGACTATTTGTGGGCTATAGATGGACTATTGGTGGGCTATAGATGGGCTATTGGTGGGCTATAGATGGACTATTGGTGGGCTATAGATGGACTATTGGTGGGCTATAGATGGACTATTGGTGGGCTATATATGGACTATTGGTGAGTTATTGGTGGGCTATAGATGGTCTATTGGTGGACTATTGATGGGCAGTTGGTGGGCTATAGATGGTCTATTGGTGGACTATTGATGGGCTATAGATTGACTATTGGTGGGCTATTGGTGGGCTATAGATGGTCTATTGGTGGGCTATAGATGGTCTATTGGTGGGCTATTGTTTGACTATTTGTAGACAGACTACAATATGAGCCAAAGCTAGAGGATGTTATATAATATAAGTGATGAACTACAATGTACAGGAACATTCGTTGGTCACTATAAAGACATAGAACACACACAATAACATTTGGTTTTTATCATTCATTTAATCTTTTGATTGGAATTGAACACTTGCTAATACATACCATTGCACATTTCATATTTATATTGTAGATCACGGCAGATCAAATACACGTTTTTGATGACAGTCTGGTCTTGTGATTTGTGCATATTTGAGGTACGCTAATGTTTTGGTCATGTTCACATAACTTAAATTGTAAATCTGAAGTTGAGATATGAGATCATAACCTCCGTTGTAAAATACACCATTGTGGACTGTAGTCGCCATAGAAATAGAATCAATCAATCAATTAGAATATGTTTCATGCATGCCACATTCATACACATTGACAGATGATCAATAATACTACATTATAATATTCTCTGTGAAGCACTTCATTCAACTAGACTCATAACATTTGAAAAATAAAGAATACATTTCCAAAACCACTAAAGGCTATATTATGAAAATGTCCTGTACAAAGAGTTTGTCTCTTTACCAGGGTTGGGGTCGATTCCATTTCAATTCAGAAAGTAAACCAAATTACCATTACAATTCAAAATTTTACTAATTGTAAAACATTGAAGAGTATTGAAATTGAAATAGAAATGTGGGTGTACAATCTCTGAATGGACTGGAATTGAATCGACCTGGCTCTCTTACTGCCCCAACGAGTGTCTCGAAACCAGTTCCATGCCACGATTCTGATTTTGGAGATGCACAAGTCTGTAACTTCTCTGCACTTCACTGCATATGGAAAGCTGTATCCAATGCATACACTGGATATGAACATATTGACATTTGACACATATTTAGAGGTGCATTTTTACTCAATAAGAAGGTACATAATACGCGGTTGATAATGTACATATGATGTATAAATACGAACAGTCAAAAAGTATCAAACTACCGTTTTATGTATTGTTTTTTGAAAACCAAAAAGAACATCTCTGTGTTAACTGTAAGGGCTCACACACACTGGCAACACATCCCACACAGAGCTAACGGAGGAATGCCACGTTTTGTACAACTTCACGCACCCTGGTACGCCTTCACCTCTACCACTCCGACGCACCTTCCCTATTGAAACACGTTGAGTTGGCTTCCTCCTTTTACTCTGCATTGCTCAGTGTGAAAGGTTCCTAAAGTCTCTGGGTAAATACATTGTGTCGTGTGCCTATTTGGTCTACTTGTCGGCCACCACCTCAGATATATCCTCGGGCCGGACCGACTTCACTGTTGACTCCATGTCGGTGATCCTCTGTTTAATCTTGCCCTGGCCGGATGTGAACTCAGCCATGATCTTGGCCAACTTGGACGTCATGATTTCCATATTACTCTCCAGCCTGAGGATCTTCTCCTCCATGTCCTTGGGGTCGGCACCTGCATTAGCGATTTCCTCATCGATCATGTTGTCCTTCATCAGCGTAGCCTTTCCCTTCTCTTCCAGGATCTTCTTGGCTTCGGGATACTCGGTAAGAGCCTCCATGAGATCATCTTTCGACAGAGCGAAGAGGTCAGAGTAACCCACGCTCCTGATGTTGGCCGTTCTCCTGTTACCTGCTTTGGAACCCTTGATGCCTAGGATACTGATATCTCCAAAGTACGCTCCATCGCTGAGCACACACCACTGTGTCACCCCGTCTTCCGCAACCACAGCTAGCTTCCCTTCCTTAATGATGTACATCTCTCTGCCGATGTCTCCCTTCTTACAGATGTAATCTCCTGGGGAGAACACCTGAGGCTGCAGCTTCATCACCAACTCAATAAGCAGCCCAGCCTCGCATTCCTGGAAGATTTTCACTTTCTTCAGGGTATCCAGATGGACGTCGATGGCAATCTCGGCCTTCAGCTTGTCCGGCAGGTTCTTCAGCACCTCCTTCTCATCGCAGGTCTTCTTCTCCGTCCAGAGGTAGTCAAACCACTTGATGACCCTGGCCTCCAGATCCTTGGAGACCTTACGGAACTGCATGTATTGCTTGATGGAGTCGATCTTAGCCTGGAAGTCTGCACGGTTTTTGTTCATGTTGGAGATCATGGCGCCAACATTACCGACAATGGTGGCGAAAATCAGCACGCCGATGAGGAAGTCGGCGACCACGAAGAGGTACTCAAAGTCCCTGACGGGGGGCGGGGTTTCTCCGATGGTGGTCAGGGTCAAGGTCGACCAATAGAGACAGTAGATGTACTTCCTGGAAAGGCGGCCGTGCTCAGGGTGACTGATGTTTGGGTACACCCAGGTGTCGGACCCGAACCCGATGGTCTTGGAGATGGCGAAGAAGATGCAGGCGTTCCAGTGGATGATGATCAGGATGTAAAGTACCAGGTTGCTGATTCGGAAAACGTTGGGGAAGCTGGTTCTGGTTTCTGTGCGGTCAAAGTACTCAAAGAGGCGGTTCATCTTTGCAAGCCGGTTCAGTCTGAGCTCGGGGTTGTTGATGCCCACTTTGAGAAAAAGCAGGTCTGTGGGTAGCATTGAAATTACGTCCCATTTGAACTGTTCCGTTTGTCTGTATTTGTCTAGAAGCTTTTGTTTGTCTTTCACAAGCAGCCCCTGTTCCAAATAACCTTTTAAGATAATGAAGAGAAAATGTAATTAGTGAAAATCAAAAATAAATCAAATAATCACAAACAAATGTTAATGAATTTTGACTGCATGGAAGTGTCTACTGCCTCTCTTGCTTGACAAATCACAAATGATCAAAGACACCCCTACTAGCGTTGGTTCAAATCCACACCGGTCTTTAAATCCCAGCCCCACCGGTATTCACACGGCAGCCCCACCGGTCTTCCCAGCCCCACTGGTCTTCCCAGCCCCAATGGTCTTCCCAGCCCCAATGGTCTTCACACCCCAGACCCACCGGTCTTCCCACCCCAGCCCCACCGGTCTTCCCACCCCAGCCCCACCGGTCTTCCCACCCCAGCCCCACCGGTCTTCCCACCCCAGCCCCACCTGTCTTCCCAGCCCCACCGGTCTTCCCAGCCCCAATGGTCTTCACACCCCAGACCCACCGGTCTTCCCACCCCAGCCCCACCGGTCTTCCCATCCCAGCCCCACTGGTCTTCCCACCCCAGCCCCACCGGTCTTCCCAGCCCCACTGGTCTTCCCAGCCCCAATGGTCTTCACACCCCAGCCCCAATGGTCTTCACACCCCAGACCCACCGGTCTTCCCACCCCAGACCCACCGGTCTTCCCACCCCAGCCCCACCGGTCTTCCCACCCCAGCCCCACCGGTCTTCCCATCCCAGCCCCACCGGTCTTCCCATCCCAGCCCCACTGGTCTTCCCACCCCAGCCCCACCGGTCTTCCCAGCCCCAATGGTCTTCACACCCCAGACCCACCGGTCTTCCCACCCCAGCCCCACCGGTCTTCCCACCCCAGCCCCACCGGTCTTCCCATCCCAGCCCCACCGGTCTTCCCATCCCAGCCCCACTGGTCTTCCCACCCCAGCCCCACCGGTCTTCCCAGCCCCACTGGTCTTCACACCCCAGCCCCACCGGTCTTCACACCCCAGCCCCACCGGTCTTCCCACCCCAGCCCCACTGGTCTTCCCATCCCAGCCCCACCGGTCTTCCCATCCCAGCCCCACCGGTCTTCCCATCCCAGCCCCACCGGTCTTCCCACCCCAGCCCCACCGGTCTTCCCACCCCAGCCCCACTGGTCTTCCCATCTCAGCCCCACCGGTCTTCCCATCTCAGCCCCACCGGTCTTCCCATCCCAGCCACACCGGTCTTCCCACCCAGCCACACCGGTCTTCCCATCCCAGCCCCACCGGTCTTCACACCCCAGCCCCACCGGTCTTCACACCCCAGCCACACCAGTCTTCCCATCCCAGCCCCACCGGTCTTCACACCCCATCCCCACCGGTCTTCACACCCCATCCCCACCGGTCTTCACACCCCAGCCCCACCGGTCTTCACACCCCAGCCCCACCGGTCTTCACACCCCAGCCCCACTGGTCTTCCCATCCCAGCCACACCGGTCTTCACACCCCAGCCCCACCGGTCTTCACACTACGTTCCCTCTAACTGTCTCCCGGTCTATCATGTGTTTTTAGAAGAAGAACCTCACCTGTTCTAGACCTGACGAATGTGTCTGCGTAGTAGACTAAGTCTGAGGTGTAGTCCAGGACAATCCACAGCATTGTGTATGTGTTCTGGAGTTCGTTAAAACATGCCCTGTTGGACGGCAAAACAACAGTCAACAACAATATACAACTTTTTTTTTTTTAATACAACAAACATTCAACAACAAAAATCGGATATATTCCCATTGTAAGATAAAATGAAGTGAACTGTACTGTATGAGAACAAACCTGGTCACTAGCATCATCAGGTTGTAGAAACATGGTGCTGCTATGATGGTGAGCCATGTGTAGTATTTGTCTGCTGATGGGTCCATGATCCAAATCTCTTTCCTGAAACATGACCGCACAGTTTTCAATCAAATTGATTTATATAGCCCTTCTTACATCAGCTGATATCTCAAAGTGTTGTACAGATACCCAGCCTAAAACCCCAAACAGCAAGCAATGCAGGTGCAGAAACACTGTGGCTAGGAAAAACTCCCTAGAAAGGCCAGAACCTAGGAAGAAACCTTGAGAGGAACCAGGCTATGAAGGGTAGCCTCAATCACAAAGGGGTTGAGTGACAAGATTGACCACCATCTTGCATATACAATACATTACAACGGAACAACATTTGTTCATGTCTGTTCTGACATTGTAGAATCAATGGCCACCATGTTCAATGTTGGTAAAACAATGGCTACCCTTCTCTCCTGTGTGTGTTCTTACCGACACCCAAGTAGTGTTACTCTCCCACCTATCCATTTTTTATGTTAGTGTAGCAATGCTGCCAGATGTGCCTTATCCTTCACATCTTGGGGCAGACGACCAATCAGACTACAGTCATACTTACGGGGGCTCTTCCTTCTTCTTCTCCTCCTTCTTAGGCTCCTCCTTCTTAGGCTCCTCCTTCTTAGGCTCCTCCTCTTTCTTCTCCTCTTTCTCCTCCTCTTTCTTCTCCTCTTTCTCCTCCTCTTTCTTCTCATCTTCTTGCGCTTCCTGTTTTTTCTCCTCTTTCTTTATTTCATCCTTCTTGTCATCTTTTTTGCTATGGATAATGGATGTTTATTTTTCATGTTGTTGTTAAGGATTAAGATGATCTATAAGTGACTTTCTAGGGTATTTATGGCAGACTATTGACAGACTTGGTGGACTAATTGGCATACTATTGGTAGACTATTGGTGGACTAATTGGCATGCTGTTGGTAGACTATTGGTGGACTAATTGGCATACTATTGGTAGACTATTGGTGGACTATCATAGTAGACTATTGGTGGACTAATTGGCATACTATTGGTAGACTATTGGTGGACTAATTGGCATGCTGTTGGTAGACTATTGGTGGACTAATTGGCATACTATTGGTAGACTATTGGTGGACTATCATAGTAGACTATTGGTGGACTAATTGGCATACTATTGGTAGACTATTGGTGGACTAATTGGCATACTATTGGTAGACTATTGGTGGACTATCATAGTACAATATGAGCCAAGGCTAGTGGAAAGGTCGTTACTTGCCTAGGGGGCATTGATACTCTACAGCAGGGTTCCCCAATAGGTGGCTCGCGGGCCGAATCTCATTTTATTTGCCTCCCCAAGTTTTCTGAACAATTTTTATTTTATTTAATCATTTTTGTTGTTGGACATGAAACAATGTAAAATCACTAGGAAATCAGCTCAAAGTTATTTTAATTTAGAACATCTGTTTCCAAGTAGTCCCACGCATAAATAAAGCCATATGTGATCGTATCCCAATGTAATCAAGGTAGGAGATTATTCTGTTATCGTCAAATACTATATCTGGGGCGGCAGGGTAGCCTAGTGGTTAGAGTGTTGGACTAGTAACTGAAAGGTTGCAAGTTCAAATCCCTGAGCTGACAAGGTACAAATCTGTCATTCTGCCCCTGAACTGGCAGTTAACCCACTGTTCCTAGGCTGTCATTGAAAATAAGAATTTGTTCTTAACTGACTTGCCTAGTTATACATAAAGGTTAAAAATATATATATATAAATGTATTTATATTTAAGATTCTTGTGGTCAATTTGCAGTGTATTAATTATTTATTTATAACTATGTTCTGGTCCCCCGACCATCGACTCAAGGAAAATCATCCTCTGCCTGAATGTAATTGTGGACCCCTGCTCTACAGAAACAGTAACAGGTCAATCATATCCAGTGGAAACAGTCCCATAGGGTTTCAGAGGGCTTTACCGTATGTGAAAGTGCAGGTTATACGACAGCCCTGTAGGTGGCAGCACCATTCCTATTTATGTTCACCACACTTCTCATGAGACTAACTTCAATTTTACATTGACATAAATATAAAATGGTATAGTTCACTGAATGTTGAATAAGGAGTAGAAGTTTATACTTAATTTTACTTTTAGATGTATCTTTTGAAATACAATATCAAACAGTGGCCTAACCAGTATAATCAAGATCAGGACTTTCAACAATGCATTCTAAAGAAGACTAAAACGACTATATACGTAATCCATTAAAAGCTATTTAATAATGATCCCAAATGGGACCTCTCAAACAATGATAGTGTCTTTTCATTCTATAGCTGCAACTAAAATCCAACTGGAGCAACTGCTATTGACATAGCAGATCGTTGCATGCTTATCTATGTCTATAGAACTATTATGTCTATAGAACTATTATGTCTATAGAACTATTATGTATATAGAACTATGGTCTATAGAACTATTATGTCTATAGAACTATTATGTCTATAGAACTATTATGTCTATAGAACTATTATGTCTATAGAACTATTATGTCTATAGAACTATTATGTCTAGTCAAGGACCATATCACCTCCACCCTACTTGACACCCTTGACCCACTCCAATTTGCTTACCGCCCCAATAGGTCCACAGACGACGCAATCGCAACCACACTGCACACTGCCCTAACCCATCTGGACAAGAGGAATACCTATGTGAGAATGCTGTTCATCGACTACAGCTCGGCATTTAACACCATAGTACCCTCCAAACTCGTCATCAAGCTCGAGACCCTGGGTCTTGACCCCACCCTGTGCAACTGGGTACTGGACATCCTGACGGGCCGCCCCCAGGTGGTGAGAGTAGGTAACAACATCTCCACCCCGCTGATCCTCAACACTGGGGCCCCACAAGGGTGCGTTCTGAGCCCTCTCCTGTACTCCCTGTTCACCCACGACCGTGTAGCCATGCACGCCTTCAACTCAATCATCAAGTTTGCAGATGACACAACAGTAGTGGGCTTGATTACCAACAACGATGAGACGACCTACAGGGAGGAGGTGAGGGCCCTCGGAGTGTGGTGTCAGGAAAATAATAACACACTCAACGTCAACAAAACAAAGGAGATGATTGTGGACTTCAGGAAACAGCAGAGGGAGCACCCCCCCATCCACATCGATGGAACAGTAGTGGAGAGGGTAGTAAGTTTTAAGTTCCTCGGCGTACACATCACAGACAAACTGAATTGGTCCACCCACACAGACAGCGTGGTGAAGAAGGCGCAGCAGCGCCTCTTCAACCTCAGGAGGCTGAAGAAATTTGGCTTGTCACCAAAAACACTCACAAACTTCTACAGATGCACAATCCAGAGCATCCTGTCAGGCTGTATCACCGCCTGGTACGGCAACTGCTCCGCCCACAACCGTAAGGCTCTCCAAAGGGTAGTGAGGTCTGCACAACGCATCACCGGGGGCAAACTACCTGCCCTCCAGGACACCTACACCACCCGATGCTCACAGGAAGGCCATAAAGATCATCAAGGACAACAACCACCGAGCCACTGCCTGTTCACCCCGCTGTCATCCAGAAGGTGAGGTCAGTACAGGTGCATCAAAGCTGGGACCGAGAGACTGAAAAACAGCTTCTATCTCAAGGCCATCAGACTGTTAAACAGCCACCACTAACATTGAGTGGCTGCTGCCAACACACTGACTCAACTCCAGACACTTTAATAATGGAAAGATGGATGTAATAAATGTATCACTAGCCACTTTAAACAATGCCACTTAATATAATGTTCACATACCCTACATTACTCATCTCATATATATATACTGTACTCTATATCATCTACTGCATCTTGCCATCTTTATGTAATACATGTATCACTAGCCACTTTAAACAATGCCACTTAATATAATGTTTACATACCCTACATTACTCATCTCATATGTATATATTGTACTCTATATCATCTACTGTATCTTGCCTATGCCGCTCTGTACCATCACTGTTTCATATATCTTTATATACATATTCTTTATCCCTTTACACTTGTGTGTATAAGGTAGTTGTTGTGGAATTGTTAGGTTAGATTACTCGTTGGTTATTACTGCCTTCGGAACTAGAAGCACAAGCATTTCGCTACACTCGCATTAACATCTGCTAACCATGTGTATGTGACAGAACTATTATGTCTATAGAACTATTATGTCTATAGAACTATATGTCTATAGAACTATTACCTATAGTATCTTTGCAACACTCAGGATTTAAACTGATCATGCCGAACTACAGGGCAAATGTCTACCACGGACGAACACAATCGACAGAGGCTCTTACTGTCTATGGTCATACATGCTTATATGACTATACAACTACTGGTGTACAACTACACTATATACATACCAGGATTTACAGTGTACCAATAGGTTAAGACCTCTAACAGTTCCAGTGTCCTCTATAAACTAGTATCGAGGGCTACTTTCTACTTCCTGTCTAAAGAGCTACTTTCTACTTCCTGTCTAAAGAGCTCCTTTCTACTTCCTGTCTAAAGAGCTCCTTTCTACTTCCTCTCTAAAGAGCTACTTTCTACTTCCTGTCTAAAGAGCTACTTTCTACTTCCTCTCTAAAGAGCTACTTTCTACTTCCTGTCTAAAGAGCTCCTTTCTACTTCCTCTCTAAAGAGCTACTTTCTACTTCCTGTCTAAAGAGCTCCTTTCTACTTCCTCTCTAAAGAGCTACTTTCTACTTCCTGTCTAAAGAGCTACTTTCTACTTCCTCTCTAAAGAGCTACTTTCTACTTCCTCTCTAAAGAGCTACTTTCTACTTCCTCTCTAAAGAGCTACTTTCTACTTCCTGTCTAAAGAGCTACTTTCTACTTCCTGTCTAAAGAGCTACTTTCTACTTCCTCTCTAAAGAGCTACTTTCTACTTCCTGTCTAAAGAGCTACTTTCTACTTCCTCTCTAAAGAGCTACTTTCTACTTCCTGTCTAAAGAGCTACTTTCTACTTCCTCTCTAAAGAGCTACTTTCTACTTCCTGTCTAAAGAGCTCCTTTCTACTTCCTCTCTAAAGAGCTACTTTCTACTTCCTGTCTAAAGAGCTACTTTCTACTTCTTGTCTAAAGAGCTACTTTCTACTTCCTGTCTAAAGAGCTACTTTCTACTTCTTGTCTAAAGAGCTACTTTCTACTTCCTGTCTAAAGAGCTACTTTCTACTTCCTGTCTAAAGAGCTACTTTCTACTTCCTCTCTAAAGAGCTACTTTCTACTTCTTCTCTAAAGAGCTACTTTCTACTTCCTCTCTAAAGAGCTACTTTCTACTTCCTGTCTAAAGAGCTCCTTTCTACTTCCTCTCTAAAGAGCTACTTTCTACTTCCTGTCTAAAGAGCTCCTTTCTACTTCCTCTCTAAAGAGCTACTTTCTACTTCCTGTCTAAAGAGCTACTTTCTACTTCCTCTCTAAAGAGCTACTTTCTACTTCCTGTCTAAAGAGCTACTTTCTACTTCTTGTCTAAAGAGCTACGTCTAGCTCCACTTACTCATCTGTGTTGTTGCAGTTGTTCATATTGTACATAGCCAGCGGCCATTGACTGACTTGGCTTGAGAGGGAAAGACAGGGACAGATTGGCAGGGTTAGTTAAACAATGACTCCAATTGAGCTTCATTTATTTCAAAAACTGAGCATAATTTTATTCTAGTTTTCTCTGCGGATGTATTAGAATGCTCCTGAGTTATCTTAAGTTAAGATATTAAATCACAGGTCTATTAAAGGATATTCCAAGTTAGAGATTTTCAGTTTGTTTTCATTTAACCTTTTTCTTATACAGGTTAGACCCGCTGAGATAAGAAAATCTCTTTTGAGAGAAGAGAGACCTGTTCAGTCTGTTTTTAGGGTTCACTCATCAAGACAGCTTTTTTTCGTTGAGTATAAAGCTGCTATATTCTGGTAACAGGTTTCCCAGAAATCCCAGGTTGGGTTGGAAGATTCCCGTAATGAGGACAAAAGAAGTGAAACCTCCACTAAAAAAATCTGCAGAATTTTGCAAATCCTAGTTAACCATCCCCATCTCTAGTCCAGACTTACTTCCTCTTACGGACTCTGTCGGGGTATCCCTGTGACCGTGCGTTGCTCTCTCTGCTGGAGACCTCTTTGAGCTCAGGGGTCCTGAAGCGCTCCAGGAAGGAGTCCGGTCTCTCCACCTCGCGGTGCATCCTGGGAGAGGCCCAGGTCCGCAGCATGAACAGGAAGTGAGAGAGTCTAGACAATCAGGTAAAACCACAACATAACACACTCTGTGTCTTCGCTGCCGCTGGCTACGTCCCAAATGGCTCCCTATGAAAAATGAATGACTGAATGATATGGGTGAGATTCATAGACATTAAACTAGTAGATAGTGATGGCGCTGACGTCATCCACGAATTCCTCTAGAAAACTCCCGATGGCTCATGTGAAGCCAGAAGTATTTCAATATGAAAGGCGCTATAATGCTGAATTGGGCTGAATTGCATAAGAAAATCACAAAGGATCATGGTAAATGTGGCTGTAACTAGCAAAGGATCATGGTAAATGTGGCTGTAACTAGCAAAGGATCATGGCCGGTGTAGTCGTTTTCATCCTGGCTGAGTGAGTCTAACAGGCCTGTGATTGGTCTGTGCCAGCAGATGTTCCTGTGTGACGACAAATATAGTAGTCAGAATGGATCACTATTTCATTAAATATCTCCATTGGTCAAGAATTCACCGTGGGGATCGAACTTGATCATAATAAACCAAATTTAGAGCCCAAAACCGGGGTCTAAATTTTTGGGTTTGGCCGTTTTGGCAATCGTAATTAACATATGCTTTCTAGGGTAGACCAGGGCTTTTGGCACCGCTAGGTTGCTATGCAATAGCATACCAGGGCTTTTGGCACTGCTAAGTTGCTATGCAATAGCATACCAGGGCTTTTGGCACCGCTAGGTTGCTATGCAATAGCATACCAGGGCTTTTGGCACCGCTAGGTTGCTATGCAATAGCATACCAGGGCTTTTGGCACCGCTAGGTTGCTATTCAATAGCAGACCAGGGCTTTTGGCACCGCTAGGTTGCTATGCAATAGCAGACCAGGGCTTTTGGCACCACTAGGTTGCTATGCAATAGCAGACCAGCAGGGCTCATGACCACACTAGTGAGATGGTGCGACACTGCGAGGTGGGGATACCTGGCCAGGGCTCCTGACCCTGTGAAGGAATCTCTGTGAGACTCTGGGTGTCTGATGGTTAACACGGAGGCAGAACCCTGAATCTCTAACGAGGTGTCCTCACACTCTGAGTTGGACCTTAAAGAAATAGGAGATGGAGAGTGGGTCGTTAGGGAGAGAACATGACAGCAGTGACATACAGTATGTGTCCTGTTGCCCAGAGGACACAACAGTAGTACACTATATAGGGAATGGGGTGCCATTTGGGATTGCTACTGTTGGGAAGAGTGGGGTAAGTTGAACCAAAAAGGGTAAGTTGAGCCACCCTTGTTTCTAAGACACCATACACAAAATGTATCATTTGACCAAATGTGTAGGACGAGGTCATCATTTTCAAGAAGAAACCACATGGGGGAAAAAAACGGATTTTCACCAAGTCAAATGTATTTATTGTGTTAGAGATTTCATTATGCTTTTCTCTAAACCAAAGTAGAACCTTTTTAAATTTGTTCTATACATCATTTGGGGTCTCTATCAGCTTTAATATGGGGTCTTAAACCTAGCATGAAAGAGCATTACTGTAGCTGTGTGGGCTGATATAGTCTAAATGTTTGCTTTGAGGAAAATTGAGCCAATTGAAAAGTTTTCTTCCCAGCTGTAATTCAGGCGTTATCACTGGGATATGAGGTAACAGCAGGGCCTATGATAAAAGGGGTTTATAAACAGTGTTTGGGAAATAAAGACAGACGTGGTTTTAAAAGGTCGTGGTAATATTTCATTCAGTACAGACGTGATTTACCCCACACCCGGGTAAGATGTGCCAAGAGACCACTTTCTTTTGTTGGACAAGCTGTTTTCAAAACTGTAATGTTTACATGAATTCTGATGATTATTTCTAGGGATACACATTATCCTGAAATATATGTAGATATCTTTATTAGAAATAATCCTGTATTTCCCTTTATGGAGTGATGCTGGATGCAAAAAAATGCATCAATTTTGCATTCAATTTTACCCCACTCTCCCCTACACTCTCCCCTACACTCTCCTCTACACTCTCCCCTACTCTCCCCTACACTCTCCCCTACACTCTCCCCTACACGTACAGTACACTGTCGACATGTCTCAATCCACAAGGTAGACAGCAGGCAGCTGTTTTTGGATTGAGACACAGCCTAAATGTTCATGCACCACATACTGAATTCATGGAGCTCAACCTAAACCTTTTGATTTGGGTACGTCCAAAATGGCACCCTATTCCCAGAATCCTTTGGACCTTGATCAATAGTAGAGAACTATATAGGGACTAGTGTGCCATTTAGGAGGCAGAAGCTCATTGGCTCTCAAGCGTTCTGTAGCGACCTCTGACCTTGGGGTTCCGTTCTCAATGGAGTCCAGATTGTCATTTGGCGTGCAGAGAGATGGCTGTTGCCGGGTCGTTGCCGGGTAGGACTGGTCTGTGCAGATCTTTGCCATGCTGACTCCTAAGGTTCTGCTGGCCAGGGGCCTCCAGCCATCCAACAAGACACTGTAGAGGTAAAGGGGTCATAGACCACAATCAATCAATTACATGTATTTTATGAAGCCCTTATAATATCAGTAGCTGATGTCACAAAGTGCTTTACAGATACCCAGCCTAAAACCACAAAGAGCAAACAGAAGCACAGCGGCTAGGAAAAACTCCCTAGAAGGCAGGAACCTAGGAAGAAACCTAGAGAGGAACCAGACTCTGAGGAGTAGCCAGTCCTTTTCTAGCTGTGCCGGGTGGAGATTATAAAAGGTCAGCCAATCAATGATCAGTTCACGGGTGAAACCTGCTCGGACGTCACAAAACGCGTACCCTGTATGTATATGAAAGTAACTGGGCGTGTGGACAGCCAGAATATAGGTCTTATATCTGTGTTTGGTTCCATTCAATCTCATCAATCTTTCAATGAAATGTTTTACATTTCACATTACAGTAGTCATTTAGCAGACGCTCAAGAGCAATTTACAGTTGAATCTGGTTTTTTTTTCTTCTGTAAAATCCCCATGAAACATTTAGAAAAGTAAGACTACAGTATGTCTGACTACAACTGCTAGTCGTAATGAAAGAAAGGCCTGTAATGGTTGTGAAGGTGCGTAATCACCACCTGGTACATCTTAATTCCATTAAGATTCTCCCTCATGAGATTGAATCAGATGCTAGGCTGTAGATGTGATAAACAGCAGTGAGATTGGAGATTACGGATTAGAGGAGGCTCAGTATCTGTCCCATGTGGTACACTCTTACCTTCATAGTTATAGCGCATTACTTATGACCAGAGCCCAGCATAGGACTCTACCCATAGGACTCTACCAACAGAACTCTACCCATAGGACTCTACCCATAGGACTCTACCCATAGGACTCTACCCATAGGACTCTACCCACAGGACTCTACCCACAGGACTTTACCCACAGGGGAACCTCATAGGACTCTACCCATAGGACTCTACCCATAGGGAAACCCATAGGACTCTACCCACAGGACTCTACCCACAGGACTTTACCCACAGGGGAACCTCATAGGACTCTACCCACAGAACTCTACCCATAGGGAAACCCATAGGACTCTACCCATAAGGAAACCCATAGGACTCTACCCATAGGGAAACACATAGGACTCTACCCATAGGGAAACCCATAGGGTTCTACCCACAGGACTCTACCCACAGGACTCTACCCATAGGGAAACCCATAGGGTTCTACCCACAGGACTCTACCCACAGGACTCTACCCACAGGGAAACCCACAGGGCTTCTACCCATAAGGTTTCTACCCACAGAGTTTCTACCCATAGGGCTCTACCCACAGGGTTTCTACCCATAGGGCTCTACCCACAGGGTTTCTACCCACAGGATCTACCCATAGGGCTCTACCCACAGGGCTCTACCCACAGGGTTTCTACCCACAGGACTCTACCCATAGGGCTCTACCCACAGGGCTCTACCCACAGGGTTTCTACCCACAGGACTCTACCCACAGGGTTTCTACCCATAGGGCTCTACCCACAGGGTTTCTACCCACAGGGCACTACCCACAGGGCACTACCCACAGGGTTTCTACCCATAGGGCTCTACCCACAGGGTTTCTACCCACGGGACTCTCGTCAAAAGTAGTGCAGTTGAAAAGGAACAGGATGACATTTGGGAAGCACACCTGTTGTCATGACGAGGGTTATTCTGGCTGACTGAAAAACAATTTTCAAAGTGACAATCAAGGCAGGCCATCTGAGAGGGGAGCAGGACTTCAGGAGGCTCCTAAAAATACATCCTGATTAAGTCTTAAACACTAAACAGGATCAGTGCCCTGGCCCTCTGAAAGATCACCTGCCACAGATTTAAAAGAACCATGCCCTATAGGCTATAGGTAGGCCCTGTAGCTGGGCCCTGTAGCTAGGCCCTGTGGCTAGGCCCTGTGGCTAGACCCTGTAGCTAGGCCCTGTGGCTAGGCCCTGTGGCTAGACCCTGTAGCTAGGCCCTGTGGCTAGGCCCTGTAGCTAGGCCCTGTGTTTCATCAGGTCTACAGGTCCATAAAAATAAAAACTTTCTAGTTCTGTGGTCACGTATAGACTATGTGAAGGACCTCATTTTAAGGACATGTAGTATGGGTGAATAAGACATTTTACAGAATCACCCTGAAAGGCCTCTAGTATGGGTGAATAATATATTTGAAGATTTTTTTTTGTTAAAGGTGATTTTCGAGGAACAGTTCATTAGCCATTGGCTTCTGGGAAGAGATTAGCGTACTTAGCCTGTCCTTGCAAAGGACACTTTGTAATGTATCCAAAATGCACTGGCTGAGACAGAGCTTTTCTGAGCTTGCCCAGCCTGATCTAAATACAGACATTCTGACTGGTACTACTGGTTCTGTTCAATGTTGAGAATACACCACACTGATGGTTTCATGATACCGTCATTGAACTGCATAACAACTGCATCATTCTGCTCTTATTAAAAAAACTTTAAGGTAGCTGAATGGAGAACCTTGGATCAAATGTAGCTGAATGGAGAACCTTGGATCAAATGTAGCTGAATGGAGAACCTTGGATCAAATGTAGCTGAATGGAGAACCTTGGATCAAAGGTAGCTGAATGGAGAACCTTGGATCAAAGGTAACTGAATGGAAAACCATGGATCAAATGTAGCTGAGTGGAGAACCTTTGATCAAAGGTAACTGAATGGAGAACCATGGATCAAAGGTAGCTGAATGGAGAACCATGAATCAAATGTAGCTGAATGGAGAACCTTGGATCAAAGGTAGCTGAATGGAGAACCTTGAATTAAAATAAAGTGACAGGCCGTATAAAGTAAAACAACATTAAAAGAAAAGAGAACAATCAGAACACTGATTTACATTAATCAGGGCCTAGCTACAGGGCCTAGCCACAGGGCCTAGCTACAGGGCCTAGCCACAGGGCCTAGCCACAGGGCCTAGCCACAGGGCCTAGCACAGGGCCTAGCTACAGGGCCTAGCCACAGGGCCTAGCCACAGGGCCTAGCCACAGGGCCTAGCTACAGGGCCTAGCTACAGGGCCTAGCCACAGGGCCTAGCCACAAGGCCTAGCCACAGGGCCTAGCTACAGGGCCTAGCCACAGGGCCTAGCCACAGGGCCTAGCCACAGGGCCTAGCCACAGGGCCTAGCACAGGGCCTAGCACAGGGCCTAGCTACAGGGCCTAGCCACAGGGCCTAGCCACAGGGCCTAGCCACAGGGCCTAGCTACAGGGCCTAGCCACAGGGCCTAGCCACAGGGCCTAGCTACAGGGCCTAGCTACAGGGCCTAGCCACAGGGCCTAGCCACAGGGCCTAGCCACAGGGCCTAGCTACAGGGCCTAGCTACAGGGCCATTAATCAGTCAAATTGTGAATATCCAAGTCCCTGAATAGAAATTGATCAACTGTTCATTAATACGGGAAAAAGGTTTAATGTTGACATTATAATCAATGTTTTTATTTTATTTTATGACCTGTGGTGTGGACAGAGAGTCAGAGACCACTGACCTGTGGTGTGGACAGAGAGTCAGAGACTACTGACCTGTGGTGTAGACAGAGAGTCAGAGACTACTGACCTGTGGTGTAGACAGAGAGTCAGAGACTACTGACCTGTGGTGTAGACAGAGTCAGAGACCATTGACCTGTGGTGTGGAAAGAGAGTCAGAGACCACTGACCTGTGGTGTAGACAGAGAGTCAGAGACTACTGACCTGTGGTGTAGACAGAGTCAGAGACCACTACCCCTGTGGCGTGGACAGAATGTCAGAGACCACTGACCTGTGGTGTAGACAGAGAGTCAGAGACCACTACCTGTGGTGTAGACAGAGAGTCTGGCATGGACAGAGAGTCAGAGACCACTGACCTGTGGTGTAGACAGAGTCAGA
Organism: Oncorhynchus tshawytscha; assembly: GCF_018296145.1. Lineage (NCBI taxonomy): Eukaryota > Metazoa > Chordata > Actinopteri > Salmoniformes > Salmonidae > Oncorhynchus > Oncorhynchus tshawytscha. The sequence continues at coordinate 2,088,029 of NC_056434.1, forward strand.
GACCACTGACCTTTGGTATAGACAGAGAGTCAGAGACTACTGACCTCTGGTATGGACAGAGAGTCAGAGACTACTGACCCCTGGTATGGACAGAGAGTCAGAGACTACTACCCGTGGTGTATACAGAGAGTTAGAGACCACTGACCTGTGGTGTAGACAGAGAGTCAGAGACTACTGACCTGTGGTGTAGACAGAGAGTCAGAGACTACTGACCTGTGGTGTAGACAGAGAGTCAGAGACCACTGACCTCTGGTATGAACAGAGAGTCAGAGACCACAGACCTGTGGTGTAGACAGATAATCAGGGACCACTGACCTGTGGTGTAGACAAAGAGTCAGAGACCACTGACCTGTGGTGTAGACAGAGAGTCAGAGAACCCTGACCTGTGGTGTAGACAGAGAGTCAGAGACAACTGACCTGTGGTGTAGACAGAGAGTCAGAGACCACTGACCTGTGGTGTAGGCAGAGAGTCAGAGACTACTGACCTGTGGTGTAGACAGAGAGTCAGAGACCACTGCCCTGTTGTGTAGACAGAGAGTCAGAGACCACTGACCTGTGTTGTAGACAGAGAGTCAGAGACTACTGACCTATGGTATGGACAGAGAGTCAGAGACTACTGACCTGTGGTGTGGACAGAGAGTCAGAGACCACTGACCTGTGGTGTAGACAGAGTCAGAGACCACTGACCTCTGGTATGGACAGAGAGTCAGAGACCACTGACCTTTGGTGTAGACAGAGAGTCAGAGACCACTGACCTCTGGTATGGACAGAGAGTCAGAGACCACAGACCTCTGGTGTAGACAGAGAGTCATAGACCATTTACCTTTGGTGTGGACAGAGAGTCAGAGACCAGAGACCTGTGGTGTAGACAGAGAGTCAGAGACCATTTACCTTTGGTGTAGACAGAGAGTCAGAGACCACAGACCTGTGGTGTAGACAGAGAGTCAGAGACCACTACCCCTGTGGCGTGGACAGAGAGTCAGAGACCACTGACCTGTGGTGTAGACAGAGAGTCAGAGACCACTACCTGTGGTGTAGACAGAGAGTATGGCATGGACAGAGAGTCAGAGACCACTGACCTGTGGTGTAGACAGATTCAGAGACCACTTACCTGTGGTGTAGACAAAGAGTCAGAGACTACTGACCTCTGGTATGGACAGAGAGTCAGAGACTACTGACCTCTGGTATGGACAGAGAGTCAGAGACTTCTGACCTGTGGTGTAGACAGAGAGTTAGAGACCACTGACCTGTGGTGTAGACAGAGAGTCAGAGACCATTTACCTTTGGTGTAGACAGAGAGTCAGAGACCATTTACCTTTGGTGTAGACAGAGAGTCAGAGACCATTTACCTTTGGTGTAGACAGAGAGTCAGAGACCATTTACCTTTGGTGTAGACAGAGACTCAGAGACCATTTACCTTTGGTGTAGACAGAGAGTCAGAGACCACAGACCTGTGGTGTAGACAGAGAGTCAGAGACCATTTACCTTTGGTGTAGACAGAGAGCCAGAGACCACAGACCTGTGGTGTAGACAGAGAGTCAGAGACCATTTACCTTTGGTGTAGACAGAGAGAGACCATTTACCTTTGGTGTAGACAGAGACTCAGAGACCATTTACCTGTGGTGTAGACAGAGAGTCAGAGACCATTTACCTGTGGTGTAGACAGAGAGTCAGAGACCATTTACCTTTGGTGTAGACAGAGACTCAGAGACCATTTACCTTTGGTGTAGACAGAGAGTCAGAGACCATTTACCTTTGGTGTAGACAGAGAGTCAGAGACCATTTACCTTTGGTGTAGACAGAGAGAGACCATTTACCTTTGGTGTAGACAGAGAGTCAGAAACCATTTACCTTTGGTGTAGACAGAGAGTCAGAGACCATTTACCTTTGGTGTAGACAGAGAGAGACCATTTACCTTTGGTGTAGACAGAGAGCCAGAGACCACAGACCTGTGGTGTAGACAGAGAGTCAGAGACCATTTACCTTTGGTGTAGACAGAGAGAGACCATTTACCTTTGGTGTAGACAGAGAGTCAGAGACCATTTACCTGTGGTGTAGACAGAGAGTCAGAGACCATTTACCTTTGGTGTAGACAGAGAGTCAGAGACAACTGACCTGTGGTGTAGACAGAGAGTCAGAGACCATTTACCTGTGGTGTAGACAGAGAGTCAGAGACTACTGACCTGTGGTGTAGACAGAGAGTCAGAGACCATTTACCTTTGGTGTAGACAGAGACTCAGAGAGCACTGGTGGTGTGGACAGAGAGTCAGAGAGCACTGGTGGTGTAGACAGAGAGTCAGAGACCATTTACCTTTGGTGTAGACAGAGAGTCAGAGACCATTTACCTGTGGTGTAGACAGAGAGTCAGAGACCATTTACCTGTGGTGTAGACAGAGAGTCAGAGACCATTTACCTTTGGTGTAGACAGAGACTCAGAGACCATTTACCTTTGGTGTAGACAGAGAGTCAGAGACCATTTACCTTTGGTGTAGACAGAGACTCAGAGAGCACTGGTGGTGTGGATAGTAAAACATGTAAAAGAAGAGACCATTGTGTTTATTTCCCTGTGAATTTACATTTCACCCGAAAGAATGTCCTCTTTTCAAGTAAATCGCCAGAAAGTTCATTCAAATCAAAGTCCTGTAAAATGTAAAATATTCCCAACTATTGATAGCAATCAATGGGAGCCTATGCTAATAATAGCATGGTTATGAATAGGCTATAGGTTGGTTTTGACCTCACGTGGCTAATATTTGATTCCATGTTTATTTATTGACTATAATCTGTACAGTGACTAAGAGAGCTTCCGTTTTGATTGTCTTTCTCATTTCAAAACGTTTTTTTTTTAAAGTCATTCAACTTGTGAATGTAAACGTCACTGAAATAACTTCCTGTTTTAAAGTAAAAGTCAAAAAGTCCCGAAAATCAATGCTATGACAAAAACATCTAGTCCTACATGGTTATGTCTGTATATGGGATACAGTATAGGTAGGTCGTAATTCATTTACTGAGATCAACATTTCTGTTGACCTCAAGTGACACTGTCTTTGCATGTTTGTCAGGGTCATGGGTATTTCCATTTACATTCAGAACCCATTTCCAAATTCACATTTTCCTCATTGAAAAACATTGGAGAGAATTTGAATGTCAGTTAACTTCCAGAATTGACTGGAATTTAAATATAATTGACCACACTCCTGATGTTTATTCATTTCGTGATGGAGTGATCTGATCTGTGGTGTGAAGACCACTGCACGTGTACCTACAGATTAGTGGTAGATAATACCATGGCTTTAAGCTCTGCTCAAGCACATCCCAGTTAGGTAAACTCTGAATATACATGCGCATATAGCAGTACCATCGATCTTAAACATTTCAGCATCTTCACATAGCCTGTAACATAATTACAGTCCATTAAGTATCTCTATGGTAGGCAATTAACGTTGTTTGTTTAACTTAAACTGACAAAGCATGTAGCCTATGATGTGGTGCTCTCTTTAGACAATAACCTGGTAGTCGTTTGTCAAACACTAATAGGTATATAGTTACAGACGTTCACACAGCATCTACACTATCCTGTGTCTTCGGCTAAAGCAACAGTAGCTCACCGGAATGTAGCCTGGTCCTCTCCTCACACTGTGTTGCACATCATTCCTCACAAATTGACATTGGATAATTCCATTTTTCAGAAATAATTGTAATCCTACGTCGTTTGGTCGTTAGTTGTTGTCCTGTGAGGGAAAAAAATCATAATCCCAATTGTAATCCAAATAGTAGAGAATTTAGTGAGTGACTTTCAGAACAGCCTTTCAGTGGTACATTCACCATCACGGACAGCGCGCTAATAGGAGATCACTGAGCTGTCTGGTAGGGCGGAGTCTCTCGGTGCTCCAAGTCATCAATATTCAACAGGCAAACAATCTGATTTTTAAAAATCAAATCAAATCAAATGTATTTATAAAGCCCTTCTTACATCAGCTGATATCTCAAAGTGCTGTACAGAATCCCAGCCTAAAACCCCAAACAGCAAGCAATGCAGGTGTAGAAGCACCGTGGCTAGGAAAAACTCCCTAGAAAGACCAGAACCTAGGAAGAGACCTAGAGAGGAACCAGGCTATGAGGGGTGGCCAGTCCTCTTCTGGCTGTGCCAGGTGGAGATTATAACAGAACATGGCCAAGATGTTCAAATGTTCATAAATGACCAGCATGGTCAAATATTAATAATCACAGTGGTTGTCAAGGGTGCAACAAGTCAGCACCTCAGGAGTAAATGTCAGTTGGCTTTTCATAGCCGATCATTGAGAGTATCTCTACCCCTCCTGCTGTCTCAGGAGAGTTGAAAACAGCAGGTCTGGGACAGGTAGCACGTCCAGTGAACAGGTCAGGGTTCCATAGCCGCATGCAGAACAGTTGAAACTGGAGCAGCAGCACGGCCAGGTGGACTGGGGACAGGAAGGAGTCATCATGCCAGGTAGTCCTGAGACATGGTCCTAGGGCTCAGGTCCTCTGAGAGAGAGAGAGAGAGAGAGAGAGAGACAGAGAGAAAGAAAGAGAGAAAAAGAGAATTAGAAAGAGCATACTTAAATTCACACAGGACACCGGATAAGACAGGAGAAGTACTCCAGATATAACAGACTGACCCTAGCCCCCCGGCACATTAACTACTGCAGCATAAATACTGGAGGCTGAGACAGGAGGGGTCAGGAGACACTGTGGCCCCATCCGATGATACCCCCGGACAGGGCCAAACAGGCAGGATTTAACCCCACCCACTTTGACAAATCACAACCCCCACACCACTAGAGGGATATCTTCAACCACCAACTTACCATCCTGAGACAAGGCCGAGTATAGCCCACAAAGATCTCCACCACGGCACAATCCAACGGGGGGCGGCAACCCAATAATGGTTGGTGCGGAGCCTCTTGGTGCTCCAATTCATCAACATTCAACAGGCAAAGAATCTGGCATTTTTTTAATGGTAGGGGCGGAGCCTCTTGGTGCTCCAATTCATCAATATTCAACAGGCAAAGAATCTGGCTTTTTTTTTTTATCAACGATGCTGTCGTATAATTACAATACTAGAATGGACATGAACGTCATGAACAAAGTACACTGGGGGAATCACACTATAAAGTACGCTAGGGGGGGGGGAATCACACTATAAATAGCCCCTCCTTCTGGGACACTGTAAAGTCCATGGAGAATAAGAGCAACTCCTCCCAGCTGCCCACTGCACTGAGGCTAGGAAACACTGTCACCACCAATAAATCTACGATATAAGAGAATTTCAATGTGCATGTTTCTACGGCTGGCCATGCTTTCCACCTAGCTACCCCAACCCTGCCAACAGCTCTGCACCCCCAGCAGCAATTGCCCAAGCCTTGGTTTCTCAAAAGACTGCCTCGCCTGGTTCACCAATTACTTCTCAGACAGAGTTCAGTGTCTGGCAATCTCTATGGGGGTGCCACAGGGTTCAATTCTCGGGCCGACTCTTTTCTCTGTATATGTCAATGATGTATCTCTTGCTGCTGGTGATTCTCTGATCCACCTCTACGCAGACGACACCATTCTGTATACATCTGGCCCTTCTTTGGACACTGTGCTAACAAACCTCAAAACGAGCTTCAATGCCATACAATTTTCCTTCCATTGCCTCCAACTGCTCCTACATGCAAGTAAAACTAAATGCATGCTCTTCAAACGACCGCTGCCCACACCTGCCCGCCCGTCCAGCATCACTACTCTGGACGGCTCTGACTTAGAATATGTGGATAACTACAAATACCTAGGTGTCTGGTTAGACTGTAAACTCTCCTTCCAGACTCACATTAAGCATCTCCAATCCAAAATGAAATCTAGAATCGGCTTCCTATTTCACATCAAAGCATGCTCATGCTGCCAAACACACCCTCGTAAAACTGACTATTTTCATTTTCATCTTCTGCACATCTATCACTCTAGTGTTTAATTACTAAATTGTCATTATTTCGATTATTGGCCCATTTATTGCCTTACCTCCCTAATCTTACTACATTTGCACACACTGTATATAGACTTTCTTTTTTCTATTGTGTTACTGACTGTACGTTTTGTTTATTCCATGTGTAACTCTGTGTTGGTATCTGACGGCTGGTATCTGACGGCTGGTATCTGACGGCTGGTATCTGACGGCTGGTATCTGACAGGCTGGTATCTACCTCGGTTGGTATCTTTTGCACCGGCTGGTATCTACGGCTGGTATCTGCACATCTATCGGTTGGTATCTACGGTTGGTATCTGAAGGCTGGTATCTGACGGCTGGTATCTGACGGCTGGTATCTGACGGCTGGTATCTGACGGCTGGTATCTGACGACTGGTATCTGACGGCTGGTATCTGACGGCTGGTATCTGTAACTCGGTTGGTATCTGACGGTTGGTATCTGACGGCTGGTATCTGAAGGCTGGTATCTGAAGGCTGGTATCTGACGGCTGGTATCTGACGGTTGGTATCTGACGGCTGGTATCTGAAGGCTGGTATCTGACGGCTGGTATCTGACGGCTGGTATCTGACGGCTGGTATCTGAAGGCTGGTATCTGACGGCTGGTATCTGACGGCTGGTATCTGACGGCTGGTATCTGACGGCTGGTATCTGACGGTTGGTATCTGACGGTTGGTATCTGACGGCTGGTATCTGAAGGCTGGTATCTGACGGCTGGTATCTGACGGCTGGTATCTGACGGCTGGTATCTGACGGCTGGTATCTGAAGGCTGGTATCTGAAGGCTGGTATCTGACGGCTGGTATATTGTTGCTGGGTGTTGTTATTATTCCTGTTTACGTCGTGGTACCGGTATTCTTCCCACACCGTAGTATGGTGTCTAGACTGGTGTTATCTTGTATTAAATGCCTTGTCCACGCATCTCAGCTCTCCTGCTCCTGACTCCTTTCACCAGTTACCCACAGCCTTGAAACATGGAATGACTACATCAATCTTGAGACTACAGATTTGTTGGATGCATTTGCTGTTTGTTTTGGTTGTGTTTCAGATTAATTCAGGATTATTTGTAATCATGGTAGTGTCCACATGAATGTAGAAGTGTTTAGAAACATATTGTGTTCTTATTTACAATAAAAGTGACTCCAAAATGACACAATACATTATTTACCATGAATTTCTATTGGGCACAAAATAATCTGAAACAACCAAAACAAACAGAAAATTCATCCAACAAATGTGTGGAGTCACAAGCTTGATGTAGTCATTCCATGCTGTGAATATGGGGCCAAATATTACTTTAATACACATACAGTATGTGAAGTTGTCCCAATACTTTTGGTTCCCTAAAATGGGGGCACTTTGTACAAAAAGTGCTGTAATTTCAAAACGGTTTACAAAATACACACAAATTAAAGCTGATAGTCTGCACTTTAAATCAAAATCAAATTTTATTTGTCACATACACATGGTTAGCAGATGTTAATGCGAGTGTAGCGAAATGCTTGTGCTTCTAGTTCCGACAATGCAGTAATAGCGAGCAAGTAATCTAACTAACAATTCCAGATGTCCTTTAACGTCATGGTCATTGCTTGATTTAACATCCAAAATGTTGGAGTAATAAAACTAAAAAAATAATAATAATAAAACACGGTACACTGAACATAACTGAGTACTGGACATATCTAGACCTCGGCTTTATTCATTCCACATCACGGAAGTTCAGCTTTACAGCGTGATTGAATTTAAAGGTAATGTTCCTTTCTTTAGCGGAGACTAAAACACTGCTTATGTCTGCTCAATCAGAAATTACCTTTAAATTTCTATAGCTGAGTCTGTAACGCTTTAGCTTTCTAGATGGACCACAGCCCCTCTACTGTAACATCTAACATGCTCTCTGTCAATAGGGTCATCTGTACTCTTTGTAACTCTCAACATTCCTGTAACTATCACAACAATTCTGGGTTGGCAGCCTGATATTTGATGAGCCAGCGATCCAGGTGATTAGGACACAGGACACACGGCCCGTTACACAAAGTAACACCTGACCTGACATAAGCCAAGCACCCCCAGTTAGCTGAGAGAGACCTGAGAAATCCCTGGCCAATCTGCAGATAGAGCGGCCCCGTTAATCCCAGATTAGACCTGAGCACCATCTGAGCCTCCTAATGCTGCTGCTTGGACACAGGCACAGATGGGCGTACCCTTCGAGAAGCTAACCTCATAGAGATAGACTAGAGAGCTCTTCTAACTTCAAAATGGCCTCTTCTGTGACCCTTCCACATTGAGTTACATAGAACGTTTAGAATATGTTACAACGTATTACACATTTTTTGGGCTATCTGTGTCCTTTCCTAACCTATTGCAAGTCCCACCCAGTTGACTACTTCGAAATGATGAAAGGCCTCAATGACGATTAGCCCTGCCCATGCTATAACAGGTTTTGGGCCAAGCGAGTCCTCTATCCATCTCTATGAGTAACCTCAGGAAGGCTATCATTGTGGTCTGTCATGCGTAGACTTGACAGAAGTGCAAATAGACTTTATAAAAGAGACAGAAATAAAGGTAGTGTAAACAACCAGACCAGAATAGAGCCCCTGGGTTTCCTGATGGAGCGGTTTCGACAGGTCTACTGTAGTGTGTGTTTAGGGGGTTGCCTGGCTGTAGAAGAAGTACTTACCACTTAGTTTCCTAGCCTAAGTATGGAGAACGTTATAAGGACAGGGATTCAACCCTAATTGGTCATTAGGCTTTCTCCAGTCGTACTGCTAATACTAATGTACACTAGTTAGTAAGCAAATAAAATACAAAATAAAATAAAAATAATATGGCATTAATTAAGGTTCTCATTTGAAGAAAAACAGGGCATCACAACATTAAGTGTATTTACATCAACTTTGGTTTTGTCAATATATTTCTGGGATTTCATGGATTTGCCAATCATAATCATCTGAATTGAATAGAGATTCCAACCCCCGACCATCTGCCAGTAGACTTGTCTTTTAACCCCAGACCATCTGCCAGTCTTTTAACCCCCGACCATCTGCCAGTAGACTTGTCTTTTAACCCCAGACCATCTGCCAGTCTTTTAACCCCGACCATCTGCCAGTAGACTTGCCTTTTAACCCCAGACCATCTGCCAGTCTTTAAACCCCGACCATCTGTCAGTAGACTTGCCTTTTAACCCCGACCATCTGCCAGTAGACTTGCCTTTTAACCCCAGACCATCTGTCAGTCTTTAAACCCCGACCATCTGCCAGTAGACTTGCCTTTTAACCCCGACCATCTGTCAGTAGACTTGCCTTTTAACCCCCGACCATCTGCCAGTAGACTTGCCTTTTAACCCCAGACCATCTGTCAGTAGACTTGCCTTTAAACCCCCGACCATCTGTCAGTAGACTTGTCTTTTAACCCGCGACCATCTGCCAGTCTTTTAACCCCGACCATCTGCCAGTAGACTTGCCTTTTAACCATAGACCATCTGCCAGTAGACTTGCCTTTTAACCCCAGACCATCTGTCAGTAGACTTGCCTTTAAACCCCCGACCATCTGTCAGTAGACTTGCCTTTAAACCCCGACCATCTGTCAGTAGACTTGTCTTTTAACCCCGACCATCTGCCAGTCTTTTAACCCCGACCATCTGCCAGTAGACTTGCCTTTTAACCCCAGACCATCTGTCAGTAGACTTGCCTTTTAACCCCGACCATCTGCCAGTAGACTTGTCTTTTAACCCCAGACCATCTGCCAGTAGACTTGTCTTTTAACCCCCGACCATCTGTCAGTCTTTAAACCCCGACCATCTGTCAGTAGACTTGCTTTTTAACCCCGACCATCTGCCAGTCTTTAAACCCCGACCATCTGCCAGTAGACTTGTCTTTTAACCCCGACCATCTGCCAGTAGACTTGTCTTTTAACCCCGACCATCTGCCAGTAGACTTGTCTTTTAACCCCCGACCATCTGCCAGTCTTTAAACCCTGACCATCTGTCAGTAGACTTGTCTTTTAACACCCGACCATCTGCCAGTCTTTAAACCCTCAACCATCTGCCAGTAGACTTGTCTTTAACCCTCGACCATCTGCCAGTAGACTTGTCTTTTAACCCCGACCATCTGCCAGTAGACTTGTCTTTTAACCCCGACCATCTGCCAGTCTTTAAACCCCTGACCATCTGTCAGTAGACTTGTCTTTAACACCCGACCATCTGCCAGTCTTTAAACCCTCAACCATCTGCCAGTAGACTTGTCTTTAAACCCTCGACCATCTGCCAGTAGACTTGTCTTTAAACCCTCGACCATCTGCCAGTAGACTTGTCTTTTAACCCCCGACCATCTGCCAGTCTTTAAACCCCCGACCATCTGTCAGTAGACTTGTCTTTTAACCCCGACCATCTGCCAGTCTTTAAACCCTCGACCATCTGCCAGTAGACTTGTCTTTAACCCCCCGACCATCTGCCAGTAGACTTGTCTTTAAACCCTCAACCATCTGCCAGTAGACTTGTCTTTAAACCCTCGACCATCTGCCAGTAGACTTGTCTTTAACCCCTCGACCATCTGTCAGTAGACTTGTCTTTAACCCCCCGACCATCTGCCAGTAGACTTGTCTTTAAACCCTCGACCATCTGTCAGTAACCCCAGTCAGCAGGTGTTACTATATACTAACCCCAGTCAGCAGGTGTTACTATATACTAACCCCAGTCAGCAGGTGTTACTATATACTAACCCCAGTCAGCAGGTGTTACTATATACTAACCCCAGTCAGCAGGTATTACTATATACTAACCCCAGTCAGCAGGTGTTACTATATACTAACCCCAGTCAGCAGGTATTACTATATACTAACCCCAGTCAGCAGGTGTTACTATATACTAACCCCAGTCAGCAGGTGTTACTATATACTAACCCCAGTCAGCAGGTGTTACTATATACTAACCCCAGTCAGCAGGTATTACTATATACTAACCCCAGTCAGCAGGTGTTACTATATACTAACCCCAGTCAGCAGGTGTTACTATATACTAACCCCAGTCAGCAGGTGTTACTATATACTAACCCCAGTCAGCAGGTGTTACTATATACTAACCCCAGTCAGCAGGTGTTACTATATACTAACCCCAGTCAGCAGGTATTACTATATACTAACCCCAGTCAGCAGGTGTTACTATATACTAACCCCAGTCAGCAGGTATTACTATATACTAACCCCAGTCAGCAGGTGTTACTATATACTAACCCCAGTCAGCAGGTGTTACTATATACTAACCCCAGTCAGCAGGTGTTACTATATACTAACCCCAGTCAGCAGGTGTTACTATATACTAACCCCAGTCAGCAGGTATTACTATATACTAACCCCAGTCAGCAGGTGTTGCTATATACTAACCCCAGTCAGCAGGTATTACTATATACTAACCCCAGTCAGCAGGTGTTACTACAATACACTACAGTAAAATCCGTAAAAACATTATTTAGATGATAGAATTCTATAATGTATATAAATATATGAATAGTACAGTGTTTAAACCATTGTACACGATAGTATTTCTTCATGTGTGTCAGCTGTAAACGTGTGACAAGTCTGAACTAGGACCACAATGGAAATACAAATGTCCAAATGCATTTAATCCACATTTTTGTGATTGTTTTGGGTTTCTAAATAGTCAAATATAATCAATGGATACTACAGTGTGGAGTGTAGTATTCTACAGTATATTAAACAGTTATATTTATAAGCACTACACTATCAGGGGGGGGGGGCCTTAGAGGAAATCCCCAGCATGAACTCCCCAGGGACAGCGCATCCAAAACAGCTTTGACGATGTTGGCAGCTAGCAGTAAAGCTAACTAACATTACAATCGATTGTAAAAATGATAAAGTAAACACTACACGATTGAGGGAAACTACACTGTATAGTATTATACATTATACTATATAATTCTATAGTAAACACTACACGACTGAGGGAAACTACACTGTATAGTATTATACATTATACTATATAATTCTATAGTAAGCACTACACGACTGAGGGAAACTACACTGTATAGTATTATACATTATACTATATAATTCTATAGTAAACACTACACGATTGAGGGAAACTACACTGTATAGTATTATACATTATACTATATATTCTATAGTAAACACTATGTACTGAGAAACTACACTGTAAAATTAAGAATTATTTATAATTCTATAGTAAACACTACACGACAGAGATGTGGAAACTACACTGTATAGTATTATACATTATACTATATAATTCTATAGTAAACACTACACGACTGAGGGAAACTACACTGTATAGTATTATACATTATACTATATAATTCTATAGTAAACACTACACGACTGAGGGAAACTACACTGTATGGTATTATACATTATACTATATAATTCTATAGTAAACACTACACGACTGAGGGAAACTACACTGTATAGTATTATACATTATACTATATAATTCTATAGTAAACACTACACGACTGAGGGAAACTACACTGTATAGTATTATACATTATACTATATAATTCTATAGTAAACACTACAGTGAAATGGGAAACTACACTGTATAGTATTATACATTATACTATATAATTCTATAGTAAACACTCACAGTGAAATGGGAAACTACACTGTATAGTATTATACATTATACTATATAATTCTATAGTAAACACTACAGTGACTGAGGGAAACTACACTGTATAGTATTATACATTATGCTATATAATTCTATAGTAAACACTACAGTGAAATGGAAACAACACTGTATAGTATTATACATTATGCTATATAATTCTATAGTAAACACTACAGTGAAATGAGGAAACTACACTGTATAGTATTATACATTATACTATATAATTCTATAGTAAACAGTGATTGGAAACTACACTGTATAGTATTATACATTATACTATATAATTCTATAGTAAACACTACACGACTGAGGGAAACTACACTGTATAGTATTATACATTATACTATATAATTCTATAGTAAACTACTACACGACTGAGGGAAACTACACTGTATAGTATTATACATTATACTATATAATTCTATAGTAAACACTACACGACTGAGGGAAACTACACTGTATAGTATTATACATTATACTATATAATTCTATAGTAAACACTACACGATTGAGGGAAACTACACTGTATAGTATTATACATTATACTATATAATTCTATAGTAAGCACTACACGATTGAGGGAAACTACAGTGTGGAGTATAGGATTCTACAGTATACTTACTATACTACATAATTATATAGTATGTACTGTAGTATTCTATAGTAAAATGAAGAATATTTTTTTTATGTGGGTTGCCTCACTACAATCACACAGAGATGTGGCTATCATAAGTAGGCTTAAGTGTGTCCTCTAGGAATCAGTAATGTTCAGTGGTCTCTATCAGCACCGTGTATCTTCTTACACTGATGAGTCCCAAATGGCAACCTATTTCCAATTGGCTCTGGTCAAAAGTAGTGCACTACATAGGGAACAGGTTGCCATTTGGGACACAGCGAACTGTGGCTCAAATCAAATCAAAGTTTATTTGACACGTGCGCCGAATACAACAGGTATAGATAGACCTTACAGTGAAATGCTGAATACAACAGGTGTAGTAGACCTCACAGTGAAATGCTGAATACAACAGGTGTAGTAGACCTCACAGTGAAATGCTGAATACAACAGGTATAGTAGACCTTACAGTGAAATGCTGAATACAACAGGTGTAGTAGACCTCACAGTGAAATGCTGAATACAACAGGTGTAGTAGACCTCACAGTGAAATGCTGAATACAACAGGTGTAGTAGACCTCACAGTGAAATGCTGAATACAACAGGTGTAGTAGACCTCACAGTGAAATGCTGAATACAACAGGTGTAGTAGACCTCACAGTAACACTACATAACACTACATAATACACTACATAATGCACTCCATAATACATAACACTACATAACACTACATAATACACTACATAATGCACTCAATAATACATAACACTACATACCACTACATAATGCACCATAATACATAACACTACATAACACTACATAATGCACTCCCATAATACATAACACTACATAACACTAAATCAAATCAAATCAAATCAAATTTTATTTGTCACATACACATGGTTAGCAGATGTTAATGCGAGTGTAGCGAAATGCTTGTATTATGCACTACATAATACACTACATAATGCACTCCCATAATACATAACACTACATAACACTACATAACACTACATAATGCACTCCATAATACATAACACTACATAACACTACATAATGCACTCCATAATACATAACACTACATAACACTACATAACACTACATAATGCACTCCCATAATACATAACACTACATAACACTACATAATGCACTCCATAATACATAACACTACATAACACTACATAATACACTACATAATGCACTCAATAATACATAACACTACATAATGCACCATAATACATAACACTACATAACACTACATAATGCACTCCCATAATACATAACACTACATAACACTACATAATACACTACATAATGCACTCCCATAATACATAACACTACATAACACTACATAATACACTACATAATAGTACATAATTATACAAAGAGATCTTCTGTTGAATCTGACAATTAATCTTAATGGTTGTACAGTCGTCTCAAATAAAACTGTGAAGGACCTCGGCGTTACTCTGGACCCTGATCTCTCTTTTGAAGAACATATCAAGACCATTTCAAGGACATCTTTTTTCCATCTACGTAACATTGCAAAAATTCACAATGCTGGTCATTTATGAACATTTGAACATCTTGGCCATGTTCTGTTATAATCTCCACCCGGCACAGCCAGAAGAGGACTGGCCACCCCACATAGCCTGGTTCCTCTCTAGGTTTCTTCCTAGGTTTTGGCCTTTCTAGGGAGTTTTTCCTAGCCACCGTGCTTCTACACCTGCATTGCTTGCTGTTTGGGGTTTTAGGCTGGGTTTCTGTACAGCACTTTGAGATATCAGCTGATGTACGAAGGGCTATATAAATAAATTTGATTTGATTTGATTTGATAATGCACTCCATAATACATAACACTACATAACACTACATAATACACTACATAATGCACTCCCATAATACATAACACTACATAACACTACATAATGCACTCAATAATACATAACACTACATAACACTACATAATACACTACATAATGCACTCAATAATACATAACACTACATAACACTACATAATGCACCATAATACATAACACTACATAACACTACATAACACTGCATAATACACTACATAATGCACTCCCATAATGCATAACACTACATAACACTATATAATACACTACATAATGCACTCCCATAATACATAACACTACATAACACTACATAATGCACTCAATAATACATAACACTACATAACACTACATAATACACTACATAATGCACTCAATAATACATAACACTACATAACACTACATAATGCACCATAATACATAACACTACATAACACTACATAACACTGCATAATACACTACATAATGCACTCCCATAATACATAACACTACATAACACTACATAATACACTACATAATGCACTCCCATAATACATAACACTACATAACACTACATAATACACTACATAATGCGCTCCATAATACATAACACTACATAACACTACATAATACACTACATAATGCAGTCCCATAATACATAACACTACATAACACTACATAATACACTACATAATGCACTCAATAATACATAACACTACATAATACACTAAGAAATGCACTCAATAATACATAACACTACATAACACTACATAATGCACCATAATACATAACACTACATAATACACTACATAATGCACTCCCATAATACATAACACTACATAACACGACATAATACATACTACACTACATAATGCACTTCATAATACATAACACTACATTACACTACATAATACTACATAATACACTACATAATGCACTCCATAATACACTACATAATACACAACATAATACACTACAAAATACACTACATAATACACATACATAATACATAATACACTACATAATACACTAAATAGTACATAATACACTAAATAATACATAATACACTACATAATACACTACATAATACATAATACATAATTCACTACATAATACACTACATAATACACTACATAATACACTACATAATCCACTACATAATACATAATACACTACATAATACACTACATAATACATAATACACTACATAATACACTACATAATACACTACATAATACATAATACATAATACATAATACACTACATAATACACTACATAATACACTACATAATACACTACACAATACACTACATAATACATAATACACTACATAATACACTACATAATACATAATACACTACATAATACACTACATAATACACTACATAATACACTACATAATACACTACATAATACACTACATAATACACTACATAATACATAACACTGCATAATACACTACATAATACATAATACATAATACACTACAAAATACACTACATAATACACTACATAATACATAACACTACATAATACATAATACACTACATAATACATAATACACTACATAACACTCCATAATAACTCAATCACGTGCACTTTCACCATACTGTGAAGTTCATAATAATTGATTTCATCTGTAGCCTAATAAACTGCATGGTTTCCTGAGTCGTAGTGGGAGGACCACACCCCATATCAATACTCCAAAATGATATGATGATTATTATGTCAATAGTTGCTCATAAATGTGATTTCAATTTCTCACATAATTAATTTTACCAAGACAAAACAGATCCCACCATGTCGAATGAACAAATTGTCTGTAAGCATCTATAAAATTGTATCGGCATATCCTGTATCCATTAGCGCGGTCGTGACTTTTTTCATGCATCAGGTAATTCATCCAAATAAAGTGTGTGTGTGTGTCACACCCTGATCTCTTTCACCTGTCTTTGTTTTTGTCTCCACCCCCTCCACTCATCTTACCCATTATCCCCAGTGTATTTAAACCTGTGTTCTCTGTTTGTCTGTTGCCAGTTTGTCTTACCTTGTCAGGGTGCTTTCCTGTCTTCCTGTTTCTCAAGTTGTTTTTCCTAGTTTTCCCGGTTCTGACTATTCTGCCTGCCCTGACCCCGAGCCTGCCTGCCGTCCTGTACCTGCCTGACGCTGACCTGATTACAAACCTCTGCCTGCCCTGACCCGAGTCTGCCTGTCGTCCTGTACCTGCCTGACGCTGACCTGATTACAAACCCCTGCCTGCCCTGACCCCAAGCCTGCCTGCCGTCCTGTACCTGCCTGACGCTGACCTGATTACAAACCCCTGCCTGCCCTGACCCTGAGCCTACCTGCCATCCTGTACCTGCTTGACTCTGACCTGATTACAAACCTCTGACTGCCCTAACCCCGAGCCTGCCTGCCATCCTGTACCTGCCTGACTCTGACCTGATTACAAACCCCTGCCTGCCCTGACCCCGATCCTGCCTGCCCTGACCCCGATCCTGCCTGCCCTGACCCCGATCCTGCCTGCCCTGACCCCGAGCCTTCCTGCCCTGACCCCGAGCCTGCCTGCCGTACTGTACCTGCCTGACTCTGACCTGATTACAAACCCCTGCCTGCCCTGAACCCGATCCTGCCTGCCCTGACCCCGATCCTGCCTGCCCTGACCCCGAGCCTACCTGCCGTCCTGTACCTGCCTGACTCTGACCTGATCACAAACCTCTGCCTGCCCTGACCCCGATCCTGCCTGCCCTGACCCCGATCCTGCCTGCCCTGACCCCGAGCCTACCTGCCGTCCTGTACCTGCCTGACTCTGACCTGATCACAAACCCCTGCCTGCCCTGACCCCGAGCCTGAACTGCCGTCCTGTACCTGCCTAACTCTGACCTGATCACAAACCCCTGCCTTCCCTGACCCCGAGCCTGCCTGCCGTCCTGTACCTGCCTGACTCTGACCTGATCAAAACCTCTGCCTGCCCTGACCCCGATCCTGCCTGCCCTGACCCCGATCCTCCTGCCTGCCTGCCCCTGACCACGAGCCTGCCTGCCGTCCTGTACCTGCCTGACTCTGACCTGATCACAAACCCCTGCCTGCCCTGACCCCGAGCCTGCCCTGACCCAGAGCCTGCCTGCCGTCCTGTACCTGCCTGACTCTGACCTGATCACAAACCCCTGCCTGCCCTGACCCCGAGCCTGCCTGGCGTCCTGTACCTGCCTGATTCTGACCTGATCACAAACCCCTGCCTGCCCTGACCCCGAGCCTGCCTGCCGTCCTGTACCTGCCTGACTCTGACCTGATCACAAACCCCTGCCTGCCCTGACCCCGAGCCTGCCTGCCGTACTGTACCTGCCTGACTCTGACCTGATTACAAACCCCTGCCTGCCCTGAACCCGAGCCTGTCTGCCTTGACCCCGATCCTGCCTGTCCTGACCCCGAGCCTGCCTGGCCTGACCCCGATCCTGCCTGCCCTGACCCCGAGCCTACCTGCCGTCCTGTACCTGCCTGACTCTGACCTGATCACAAACCTCTGCCTGCCCTGACCCCGATCCTGCCTGCCCTGACCCCGAACCTACCTGCCGTCCTGTACCTGCCTGACTCTGACCTGATCACAAACCCCTGCCTGCCCTGACCCCGAGCCTACCTGCCGTCCTGTACCTGCCTGACTCTGACCTGATCACAAACCCCTGCCTGCCCTGACCCCGAGCCTGCCTGCCCTGACCCCGATCCTGCCTGCCGTCCTGTACCTGCCTGACTCTGACCTGATCACAAACCCCTGCCTGCCCTGACCCCGAGCCTACCTGCCGTCCTGTACCTGCCTGACTCTGACCTGATCACAAACCCCTGCCTGCCCTGACCCCGAGCCTGCCTGCCCTGACCCCGATCCTGCCTGCCCTGACCACAAAGCCTGCCTGCCCTGACCCCGAGCCTGCCTGCCGTCCTGTACCTGCCTGACTCTGACCTGATCACAAACCCCTGCCTGCCCTGACCCCGAGCCTACCTGCTGTCCTGTACCTGCCTGACTCTGACCTGATCACAAACCCCTGCCTGCCCTGACCCCGAGCCTGCCTGCCCTGACCCCGATCCTGCCTGCCCTGACCACGAGCCTGCCTGCACTGATGCCGAGCCTGCCTGCCGTCCTGTCCCTGCCTGACTCTGACCTGATCACAAACCCTGCCTGCCCTGACCCCGAGCCTGCCTGCCATCCTGTACCTGCCTGACTCTGACCTGATCACAAACCCCTGCCTGCCCTGACCCCGAGCCTGCCTGCCGTCCTGTACCTGCCTGACTCTGACCTGATCACAAACCCCTGCCTGCCCTGACCCCGAGCCTGCCTGCCGTACTGTACCTGCCTGACTCTGACCTGATTACAAAACCCTGCCTGCCCTGACCCCGAGCCCGTCTGCCTTGACCCCGATCCTGCCTGTCCTGACCCCGAGCCTGCCTGCCCTGACCCCGATCCTGCCTGTCCTGACCCCGAGCCTGCCTGCCCTGACCCTGAGCTTGCCTGCCCTGACCCCGAGCCTGCCTGCCCTGACCCCGATCCTGCCTGCCCTGACCCCTGATCCTGCCTGCCCTGACCACGAGCCTGCCTGCCCTGACCCCGAGCCTGCCTGCCGTCCTGTACCTGCCTGACTCTGACCTGATCACAAACCCCTGCCTGCCCTGACCCCGATCCTGCCTGCCATCCTGTACCTGCCTGACTCTGACCTGATCACAAACCCCTGCCTGCCCTGACCCCGAGCCTGCCTGCCGTCCTGTACCTGCCTGACTCTGACCTGATCACAAACCCCTGCCTGCCCTGACCCCGATCCTGCCTGCCCTGACCCCGAGCCTGCCTGCCCTGACCCCGAGCCTGCCTGCCGTACTGTACCTGCCTGACTCTGACCTGATTACAAACCCCTGCCTGCCCTGACCCCTGATCCTGCCTGCCCTGACCCAGAGCCTGCCTGCCCTGACCCCGGTCCTGCCTGCCCTGACCCCGGTCCTGCCTGCCCTGACCCCGAGTCTGCCTGCCCTGACCCCGAGCCTGCCTGCCGTCCTGTACCTGCCTGACTCTGACCTGATCACAAACCTCTGCCTGCCCTGACCCCGATCCTGCCTGTCCTGACCCCGAGCCTACCTGCCGTCCTGTACCTGCCTGCGCTGACCTGATTACAAACCCTGCCTGCCCTGACCCCGAGTCTGCCTGCCGTCCTGTACCTGCCTGACGCTGACCTGATTACAAACCCCTGCCTGCCCTGACCCCGAGCCTGCCTGCCGTCCTGTACCTGCCTGACGCTGACCTGATTACAAACCCCTGCCTGCCCTGACCCTGAGCCTACCTGCCGTCCTGTACCTGCTTGACTCTGACCTGATTACAAACCTCTGACTGCCCTAACCCCCCCGAGCCTGCCTGCCATCCTGTACCTGCCTGACTCTGACCTGATTACAAACCCCTGCCTGCCCTGACCCCGATCCTGCCTGCCCTGACCCCGATCCTGCCTGCCCTGACCCGAGCCTTCCTGCCCTGACCCCGAGCCTGCCTGCCGTACTGTACCTGCCTGACTCTGACCTGATTACAAACCCCTGCCTGCCCTGAACCCGATCCTGCCTGCCCTGACCCCGATCCTGCCTGCCCTGACCCCGAGCCTGCCTGCCGTCCTGTACCTGCCTGACTCTGACCTGATCACAAACCTCTGCCTGCCCTGACCCCGATCCTGCCTGCCCTGACCCCGATCCTGCCTGCCCTGAGCCTGCCCCGAGCCTACCTGCCGTCCTGTACCTGCCTGACTCTGACCTGATCACAAACCCCTGCCTGCCCTGACCCCGAGCCTGAACTGCCGTCCTGTACCTGCCTGACTCTGACCTGATCACAAACCCCTGCCTGCCCTGACCCCGAGCCTGCCTGCCGTCCTGTACCTGCCTGACTCTGACCTGATCAAAAACCTCTGCCTGCCCTGACCCCGATCCTGCCTGCCCTGACCCCGATCCTGCCTGCCCTGACCACGAGCCTGCCTGCCGTCCTGTACCTGCCTGACTCTGACCTGATCACAAACCCCTGCCTGCCCTGACCCCGAGCCTGCCCTGACCCAGAGCCTGCCTGCCGTCCTGTACCTGCCTGACTCTGACCTGATCACAAACCCCTGCCTGCCCTGACCCCGAGCCTGCCTGGCGTCCTGTACCTGCCTGATTCTGACCTGATCACAAACCCCTGCCTGCCCTGACCCCGAGCCTGCCTGCCGTCCTGTACCTGCCTGACTCTGACCTGATCACAAACCCCTGCCTGCCCTGACCCCGAGCCTGCCTGCCGACCTGTACCTGCCTGACTCTGACCTGATTACAAACCCCTGCCTGCCCTGAACCCGAGCCTGTCTGCCTTGACCCCGATCCCTGCCTGTCCTGACCTGAGCCTGCCTGGCCTGACCCCGATCCTGCCTGCCCTGACCCCGAGCCTACCTGCCGTCCTGTACCTGCCTGACTCTGACCTGATCACAAACCCCTGCCTGCCCTGACCCAGAGCCTGCCCCTGACCCAGAGACCCTTCCTGCCTGTCCTGTACCTGCCTGACTCTGACCTGATCACAAACCCCTGCCTGCCCTGACCCCGAGCCTGCCTGGCGTCCTGTACCTGCCTGACTCTGACCTGATCACAAACCCCTGCCTGCCCTGACCCCGAGCCTGCCTGCCGACCCTGTACCTGCCTGACTCTGACCTGATCACAAACCCCTGCCTGCCCTGACCCCGAGCCTGCCTGCCGTCCTGTACCTGCCTGACTCTGACCTGATTACAAACCCCTGCCTGCCCTGACCCTGAGCCTGTCTGCCTTGACCTGATCCTGCCCCCGATCCTGCCTGCCCTGACCCCGAGCCTGCCTGCCCTGACCCCGAGCCTGCCTGCCATCCTGTACCTGCCTGACTCTGACCTGATCACAAACCCCTGCCTGCCCTGACCCCGAGCCTGCCTGCCGTCCTGTACCTGCCTGACTCTGACCTGATCACAAACCCCTGCCTGCCCTGACCCCGAGCCTGCCTGCCCTGACCCCGATCCTGCCTGCCGTCCTGTACCTGCCTGACTCTGACCTGATCACAAACCCCTGCCTGCCCTGACCCCGAGCCTGCCTGCCGTCCTGTACCTGCCTGACTCTGACCTGATCACAAACCCCTGCCTGCCCTGACCCCGAGCCTGCCTGCCCTGACCCCGATCCTGCCTGCCCTGACCACGAGCCTGCCTGCCCTGACCCCGAGCCTGCCTGCCGTCCTGTACCTGCCTGACTCTGACCTGATCACAAACCCCTGCCTGCCCTGACCCCGAGCCTACCTGCCGTCCTGTACCTGCCTGACTCTGACCTGATCACAAACCCCTGCCTGCCCTGACCCCGAGCCTGCCTGCCCTGACCCCTGATCCTGCCTGCCCTGACCCGAGCCTGCCTGCACTGATGCCGAGCCTGCCTGCCGTCCTGTCCCTGCCTGACTCTGACCTGATCACAAACCCCTGCCTGCCCTGACCCCGAGCCTGCCTGCCATCCTGTACCTGCCTGACTCTGACCTGATCACAAACCCCTGCCTGCCCTGACCCCGAGCCTGCCTGCCGTCCTGTACCTGCCTGACTCTGACCTGATCACAAACCCCTGCCTGCCCTGACCCCGAGCCTGCCTGCCGTCCTGTACCTGCCTGACTCTGACCTGATTACAAACCCCTGCCTGCCCTGACCCCGAGCCTGCCTGCCTTGACCCCGATCCTGCCTGTCCTGACTGACCCCGAGCCTGCCTGCCCTGACCCCGATCCTGCCTGTCCTGACCCCGAGCCTGCCTGCCCTGACCCTGAGCTTGCCTTCCCTGACCCCGAGCCTGCCTGCCCTGACCCCGATCCTGCCTGCCCTGACCCCGATCCTGCCTGCCCTGACCACGAGCCTGCCTGCCCTGACCCCGAGCCTGCCTGCCGTCCTGTACCTGCCTGACTCTGACCTGATCACAAACCCCTGCCTGCCCTGACCCCGATCCTGCCTGCCATCCTGTACCTGCCTGACTCTGACCTGATCACAAACCCCTGCCTGCCCTGACCCCGAGCCTGCCTGCCGTCCTGTACCTGCCTGACTCTGACCTGATCACAAACCCCTGCCTGCCCTGACCCCGATCCTGCCTGCCCTGACTCCCGAGCCTGCCTGCCCTGACCCCGAGCCTGCCTGCCGTACTGTACCTGCCTGACTCTGACCTGATTACAAACCCCTGCCTGCCCTGACCCCGATCCTGCCTGCCCTGACCCAGAGCCTGCCTGCCCTGACCCCGGTCCTGCCTGCCCTGACCCCGGTCCTGCCTGCCCTGACCCCGAGTCTGCCTGCCCTGACCCCGAGCCTGCCTGCCGTCCTGTACCTGCCTGACTCTGACCTGATCACAAACCTCTGCCTGCCCTGACCCCGATCCTGCCTGTCCTGACCCCGAGCCTACCTGCCGTCCTGTACCTGCCTGACTCTGACCTGATCACAAACCCCTGCCTGCCCTGACCCCGAGCCTACCTGCCGTCCTGTACCTGCCTGACTCTGACCTGATCAAAACCCTGCCTGCCCTGACCCCGATCCTGCCTGCATCCTGTACCCCGATCCTGCCTGCCCTGACAAACGAGCCTGCCTGCCCTGACCCACGAGCCTGCCTGCCGTCCTGTACCTGCCTGACTCTGACCTGATCACAAACCCCTGCCTGCCCTGACCCAGAGCCTGCCCTGACCCAGAGCCTTCCTGCCGTCCTGTACCTGCCTGACTCTGACCTGATCACAAACCCCTGCCTGCCCTGACCCCGAGCCTGCCTGCCGTCCTGTACCTGCCTGACTCTGACCTGATCACAAACCCCTGCCTGCCCTGACCCCGAGCCTGCCTGCCGCCGTCCTGTACCTGCCTGACTCTGACCTGATCACAAACCCCTGCCTGCCCTGACCCCGAGCCTGCCTGCCGTCCTGTACCTGCCTGACTCTGACCTGATTACAAACCCCTGCCTGCCCTGACCCTGAGCCTGTCTGCCTTGACCCCGATCCTGCCTGCCCTGACCCCGAGCCTGCCTGCCCTGACCCCGAGCCTGCCTGCCATCCTGTACCTGCCTGACTCTGACCTGATCACAAACCCCTGCCTGCCCTGACCCCGAGCCTGCCTGCCGTACTGTACCTGCCTGACTCTGACCTGATTACAAACCCCTGCCTGCCCTGACCCCGAGCCTGTCTGCCTTGACCCCGATCCTGCCTGCCCTGACCCCGAGCCTGCCTGCCCTGACCCCGAGCCTGCCTGCCGTCCTGTACCTGCCTGACTCTGACCTGATCACAAACCCCTGCCTGCCCTGACCCCGAGCCTGCCTGCCCTCGACCTGCCCCTTGCTCCGTGTTATAATAAATAATCTGAGAACTGTCAATCAAATTCTCCGCCACCTGTGTTTGCATCTGGGTCATATCCTGAGGTCTTTGTGTGTGTGTGCGTGCGTGCGTGTGTGTGTGCGTGCGTGTACCTATAATAGAGACTCTTGTGATACACTGCTTGCTTCTCTACACTGATTACACAGCTGAGGAGTGATTGAATTTACAACCTCTTCACCAATAGAAAGCTTTCAATGTCAGCCAAGGAGAGCAGAATAATCATTACACTGTCCACTCTGCTTTCCAGCCAACCTTTTCATTCGTAAAGTACGTCAGACAAAAACATGTCATGACAGGCCTGATGGAAACAGATCATTTTTCAGTCAACTTTCCAAATGTCAACACAACAAAATACGGTGAGATATTTTTGTGTTTGTAAAATGAATCGTGTGAGAGATGTATGTGGAAACATTTTTATGTGCAAATATTGATATAATAACCATCATATAGAATTTAACTTGGTGTGTGATCCTCCCACTACGACTCGGGAAACTATGCAGTTTATTAAACTACAGATGAAATAAATTAAAAATCTAATCACATTTTATTGGTTACATACACATGGGTAGCAGATGTTATTGGTCACATGGGTAGCAGATGTTATTGGTCACATGGGTAGCAGATGTTATTGGTCACATACACACGGTTAGCAGATGTTATTGGTCACATACACATGGTTAGCAGATGTTATTGGTCACATGGGTAGCAGATGTTATTGGTCACATACACACGGTTAGCAGATGTTATTGGTCACATACACATGGTTAGCAGATGTTATTGGTCACATACACATGGTTAGCAGATGTTATTGGTCACATACACATGGTCAAAACCTCTGCCTAGCAGATGTTATTGGTCACATGGTTAGCAGATGTTATTGGTCACATACACATGGTTAGCAGATGTTATTGGTCACATACTCATGGTTAGCAGATGTTATTGGTCACATACACATGGTTAGCAGATGTTATTGCGAGTGTAGCGAAATGCTTGTGCTTCTAGTTCTGACATTGCAGTAATATCTAACAAAAAATCTAAGATTTCCACAACTACTTAATTAATACACACAAATTTAAAGGGATGAAATATATACATATAAATATATGGATGAGCATGCAAGGTATAAATTACAACATATGAGAATAGTAATGTGAGATACGTAAACATTCTTAAAGTGACCTTATTAAAGTGACTAGTGATCCATTTATTAATGGCCAATGATTTCAAGTCTGTGTATGTAGGCAGCAGCCTCTGTGTTAGTGATGGCTGTTTAGCAGTCTGATGGCCTTGAGATAGAAGCTGTTTTTCAGTCTCTCTGAGTTAGTGATGGCTGTTTAGCAGTCTGATGGCCTTGAGATAGAAGCTGTTTTCAGTCTCTCTGAGTTTGTGATGGCTGTTTAACAGTCTGATGGCCTTGAGATAGAAGCTGTTTACCAGTCTGATGGCCTTGAGATAGAAGCTGTTTACCAGTCTGATGGCCTTGAGAGAGAAGCTGTTTACCAGGTCTGATGGCCTTGAGATAGAAGCTGTTTACCAGTCTGATGGCCTTGAGATAGAAGCTGTTTTTCAGTCTGATGGCCTTGAGATAGTTCTTCAGTCTCTAGGTCCCAGATTTGATTTGATGCACCTGTACTGACCTCACCATCTGGATGGTGGGGAGGGCAGTGGCTCAGGTGGTTGTGGTCCTTGATGATCTTTTTGGCCTTCCTGTGACATCGGGTGCTGTAGGTGTGCTGGAGGGCAGGTAGTTTCTCCAGCCTCTGGAGAGCCCTGCGGTTGTGGGTGGTGCAATTGCCGTACCAGGCGGTGATACAGCCTGATAGAATGCTCTCAATTTTGCATCTGTAAAGGTTTGTGAGGGTTTTAGGTAACAAGCCAAATATCTTCAGCCTCCTGAGGTTGAAGAGGCGCTGTTGTGCCTTCTTCGCCACACTGTCTGTGTGGGTGAACCATTTCAGTTTGTCCGTGATGTGTACGCCGAGGAACTTCAAACTTTCCACCTTCTCCACTGCTGTCCTGTCGACGTGGATAGGGGGTGCTCCCTCTGCTGTTTCCTGAAGTCCACGATCATCTCCTTTGTTTTGTTGACGTTGAGTGAGAGGTTATTTTCCTGACACCACACTCCGAGAGCCCTTACCTCTGAGCATGCACCCTTGTGGGGCCCCAGTGTTGAGGATCAGCAAGGTGGAGATGTTGTTTCCTACCTTCACCACCTGGGGGCGGCCCGTCAGGAAGTCCAGGACCCAATTGCAGTGTGATGGCGATTGCATCATCTGTGGACCTATTGCGGCGGTATGCAAATTGAAGTGGGTCTAGGGTGACAGGTAAGGTGGAGGTGATATGATCCTTGACTAGTATCTCAAAGCACTTCATGATGACAGAAGTGAGTGCTACAGGGCAGTAGTCATTTAGTTCAGTTACCTTTGTATTCTTGGGTACAGGAACAACGGTGGCCATCTTGAAGCAGGTGGGGACAGCAGACTGGGATAGGGAGAGATTGAATATGTCCGTAAACACCAGCCAGCTAGCAGGTCTAAGCATGCTCTGAGGACATGGCTAGGGATACCATCTGGGCCGGCAGCCTTGCGAGGGTTAACACACTTAAATGTCTTACTCACGTCGGCCACGGAGAAGGAGAGCCCACAGTCCTTGGTAGCGGGCCGCGTCGGTGGCACTGTATTATCCTCAAAGCGGGCAAAGAAGGTGTTTGTCTGGAAGCAAGACGTCGGTGTCCGTGACGTGGCTGGTTTTCCTTTCGTAGCCCGTGATTGTCTGTAGACCCGGCCACATCTCGTGTATGAACCGTTGAATTGCGACTCCACTTTGTCTTTTTACTGACATGTTTCTTGTTTGATTGCCTTGTGGAGTGTTTTTCCAGCTCGAGTGCTTTAGTCGATATGCTGATAGAATTTAGGTAGCCTTGTTCTCAAATTTGCTTTGTTAAAATCCCCAGCTACAATAAATACAGCCTCAGGATATATGGTTTCCAGTTTACATAAAGTCCAGTGAAGTTTTCACTGAGCCATCAACGTATCGGCTTGAGGGGGGAATATACACGGCTGTGACAATAACCAAAGATAATTATTTTGGGAGATAATACGGTCAGCATTTGAATGTGAGCAATTCTAGGTCAGGTGGACAAAAGAACTTGAGTTCCTGTATGTTGTTACAATTACACCATGAGTTGTTAATCATGAAACATACACCCCTGCCCTTCTTCCCGGAGAGATGTTTATTCCTGTCGGCGTGATGCACAAAGAATCCAGGTGGCTGTACCGACTCTGACAGCATATCCAGAGAGAGTCATGTTTCCGTGAAATAGCGTCTGTGCTCAAGGTCAGCTCTGATTTCGCTGACCTTGTTATCTAGGGACTGGACATTGGCAAGTAATATACTGGGAAGCGGTGGGTGATTTGCGTGCCTCCGAAGTCTGACCAGAAGACCACTCCGTCTTCCACTTCACTTAAGATTTTCTGGACTAACAATGTAGGAAATAATACATACAAAACCTAAATACTGCGAAGTTTCCTAAGGACTCGAAGCAAGGCAGCCCTCTCTGTCGGCGCCATCTTGAGAAAATGTTATGATGAATACCTCAAATCAAATCAAATCAAATGTTATTTGTCACATACACATGGTTAGCAGATGTTAATGCGAGTTTAGCGAAATGCTTGTGCTTCTAGTTCCAACAATGCAGTAATAACCAACAAGTAATCTAGCTAACAATTCCAAAACTACTGTCTTATACACAGTGTAAGGGGATAAAGAATATGTACATAAGGATATATGAATGAGTGATGGTACAGAGCAGCATAGGCTAGATACAGTAGATGGTATCGAGTACAGTATATACATATGAGATGAGTATGTAAACCAAGTGGCATAGTTAAAGTGGCTAGTGATACATGTATTACATAAAGTTGCAGTAGATGATATAGAGTACAGTATATACATATACATATGAGATGAATAATGTAGGGTATGTAAACATTATATTAGGTAGAATTGTTTAAAGTGGCTAGTGATATATTTTACATCATTTCCCATCAATTCCCATTATTAAAGTGGCTGGAGTTGAGTCAGTGTGTTGGCAGCAGCCACTCAATGTTAGTGGTGGCTGTTTAACAGTCTGATGGCCTTCAGATAGAAGCTGTTTTTCAGTCTCTCGGTCCCAGCTTTGATGCACCTGTACTGACCTCGCCTTCTGGATGATAGCGGGGTGAAGAGGCAGTAGCTCGGGTGGTTGTTGTCCTTGATGATCTTTATGGCCTTCCTGTAACATCGGGTGGTGTAGGTGTCCTGGAGGGCAGGTAGTTTGCCCCCGGTGAAGCATTGTGCAGACCTCACTACCCTCTGGAGAGCCTTACGGTTGTGGGCGGAGCAGTTGCCGTACCAGGCGGTGATACAGCCCGACAGGATGCTCTCGATTGTGCATCTGTAGAAGTTTGTGAGTGCTTTTGGTGACAAGCCGAATTTCTTCAGCCTCCTGAGGTTGAAGAGGTGCTGCTGCGCCTTCTTCACGATGCTGTCTGTGTGAGTGGACCAATTCAGTTTGTCTGTGATGTGTACGCCGAGGAACTTAAAACTTACTACCCTCTCCACTACTGTTCCATCAATGTGGATAGGGGGGTGTTCCTCTGTTGATCCTACAGCTATTTTATGCTGTAATTATGTGCCTATGATCCAGAGTTATGCTGTTAACACTGAGGCAGTGTACCCTAGTAGGAAGTCCACTGTTAGCACTGAGGAGGTGTGTCCTAGTAGGAAGACCACTGTTAACACTGAGGAGGTGTGTCCTAGTAGGAAGACCACTGTTAACACTGAGGTGGTGTGTCCTAGTAGGAAGACCACTGTTAGCACTAAGGAGGTGTGTCCTAGTAGGAAGACCACTGTTAACACTGAGGTGGTGTGTCCTATAGGAAGACCACTGTTAACACTTAGGAGGTGTGTCCTAGTAGGAAGACCACTGTTAGCACTGAGGTGGTGTGTCCTATAGGAAGACCACTGTTAGCACTGAGGTGGTGTGTCCTATAGGAAGACCACTGTGTGCAGCTCACCATGCACTATCAGAGCCATATAAATAACACAAGGAAGTCTACTTCTGATAAGCTTCCAGTAAAGCATTTTTAAAAATTTAAGCAACCCAGAAATGTGCTATAAAATAGCTTATATTGTCACGACTTCTGCCGAAGTCGGTCCCTCTCCTTGTTCGGTGGTCGACGTCACCGACCTTCTAGCCATCACTGATCCATTTTTCATTTTCCATTGGTTTTGTCTTGTCTTCCTTCACACCTGGTTCCAATCCCATCAATCCCATGTTGTGTATTTAACCCTCTGTTTCCCCTCTTGTGTCCTTGTCGGTGGTTGTTTGATTGTATGTGATGTGCAAGTTATGTGTTGGTGTGTTGGGTTTTGTACCAACTTTTATTATTTACTATATTTAGTTTTTTGGAGTTTTGGAGCACTTATTAAACGACTCTGTTCATACCAAGTTCGTTCTCCTGACTTCCCTGCTACCAGCATCCATTACAAATATTAACATTCAGTGGGAAAGTATTCAGACACCTTGACTTTTTCCACATCACAGCTTTATTATAAAACGGATTGATCTACACGCAATACCCCATAATGATCTACACACAATACCCCATAATGATCTACACACAATACCCCATAATGATCTACATGCAATACCCCATAATGATCTACACACAATACCCCATAATGATCTACACACAATACCCCATAATGATCTACACACAATACCCCATAATGATCTACACGCAATACCCCATAATGATCTACACACAATACCCCATAATGATCTACACACAATACCCCATAATGATCTACACACAATACCCCATAATGATCTACACACAATACCCCATAATGGTCTACACACAATACCCCATAATGGTCTACACACAATACCCCATAATGATCTACACACAATACCCCATAATGATCTACACACAATACCCCATAATGATCTACACACAATACCCCATAATGATCTACACACAATACCCCATAATGGTCTACACACAATACCCCATAATGATCTACACACAATACTCCATAATGATCTACACACAATACCCCATAATGATCTACACACAATACCCCATAATGATCTACACACAATACCCCATAATGACAAAGCGAAAACTAGTTTATAGAATTTGAGGTATGTTTTCCAACCCAAATCACACACGGGCTCCACGGTGTCATAGATCCTTTTCCTGCGTCAAATGAACCTAGTGGCCTCATGGGTGGAATGTTATTCAAATTTTTTATAATTTCATAATTAATACACTTTTTTTTTTAAAGCTAAAAATCCGTTATTTCTGTGTCAAACATTGTTTAGATATATTTCAGTCTTCTGTGATAAACACTGAGCAAAAATATAAAATGCAACATGCTACAATTTCAAAGATTTTACTGAGTTACCGTTCATATAAGGAAATCAGTCAATGTAAATAAATTCATTAGGCCCTAATCTATGGATTTTACATGACTGGGAATACAGATATACCTCTGTTGGTCACAGATACCTTAGAAAAAAGGTAGGGGCGTGGTGTGACCACCATTTGCCTCATGCAGCGTGACAGCTTCACATAGAGTTGATCAGGCTTTTGATTGTGTCCTGTGGAAAGTTGTCCCACTCCTCTTCAATGGCTGTGTGAAGTTGTTGGATATTGGCGGGAACTGGAACGTGGTGTCGTACACGTCGATCCAGAGCATCCCAAACATGCTCATGTCTTGCATTTAAAAAATAATGTGTTTTACCATTTTATTTTATTAAAAACCAAGCATAGCCTCCCCTCCTCTTAATTAAGGCTTTTTTTGTCTGGCCAATGCAGTCGCAAAGTAGTCTAGACTGTCAATAAAGGGTTTGGCCCCTGAGACCTCTTGGAAATAAATCCTAATTACCAAATCTTTATTCAAATATAAAGTTTGAGAGGAGTAAAACAGTGAGCTGACGTTCCCTTTTGATCTCTGCATTGTAGACAGGCCCACATTATTGTAACCATGCAGGAGGCAGGTTCATATTATTGTAACCATGCAGGAGACAGGTCCATATTATTGTAACCATGCAGGAGGCAGGTCCATATCATTGTAACCATGCAGGAGACAGGCCCATATTATTGTAACCATGCAGGAGACAGGCCCATATTATTGTAACCATGCAGGAGACAGGCCCATATTATTGTAACCATGCAGGAGACAGGCCCATATTAATTAACCATGCAGGAGACAGGTCCATATTATTGTAACCATGCTGGAGACAGGTCCATATTATTGTAACCATGCAGGAGACAGGTTCATATTAGTGTAACCATGCAGGAGACAGGCCAATATTATTGTAACCATGCAGGAGACAGGTTCATATTATTGTAACCATGCAGGAGACAGGCCCATATTATTGTAACCATGCAGGAGACAGGTTCATATTATTGTAACCATGCAGGAGACAGGCCCATATTATTGTAACCATGCAGGAGGCAGGTTCATATTATTGTAACCATGCAGGAGACAGGTCCATATTAGTGTAACCATGCAGGAGGCAGGTCCATATCATTGTAACCATGCAGGTCCCGTTTTGGATGTGCGTAAGACCCCCTCCATGATGTAGGCTACGTGTCCGTGCCCATCACGAAACCAGAGATGATCATTGACAAGTTTCCATTTAATATGTTCAAAGCCCAATTCCTCCGTTCCTATAACAACAACGGGTCTTTGTTTATCCTAGCGATTTTATCATGTCTTTACGTTTGACATTTATTGTTATTATTATTTTAAACGGATGAGGATTGACCTTCCGTCAGAGGTAATCACGTTGGATGGGGATGAAGGCTTTGGTGGTCCACGACAACGAAGAAGCAGGTGTCCCTTCCAGTGATGTGGCGCTGCCCTTGGACCTGATGCCAGTAAGGATGGTCTTCCCCCGAGGCTGTATGTTTGTGTATTGGTTCTCATGACTTAAAATTGGGTGTTGAGGGACCTCTTGTCACATTGTCCGAGGTGGGTTTGTGTTGTGGCAAACAATGAGTTTTCTGTCTAGATAAAGATGGTGATACTGTCTTTGTTTTTAGTCCAACAGGAGAGCAGCCCTCCGGCCATCCAGTGAATGAACATCCTGTGACAGTGTGATCCGGTTGGGGAGACGACAGCAGATGGAGTCTGTGGACGGACAAGTCAGTAAGTCATCAAATATGATACAATACTGTTAAACAGCGGTTCCCAAATGTTTTATTTGGGAACTTGTCCTGGTTTCCAGTGGTTTGCAGAAGAGGATGTCTTCCTTAATTGACCCCCCATAAATATAACGGACATACACCAGGAGTTGTGCCAGGCCAGCCGCATCTATTGACTCATCCAGCTGTAACGCATATAATTCACTGGCTTGATTGCAAAGCAGCAATTGTTTCAAAACATCTCTTGCCATGTCACTGATGTTTTGTGAAACAGTGCTGTTTGTTTGATGTCTTACTACATGAAAGTAGTCTTAATTCTCACTCAAAACTCTCCCATGGCTTATTTTTCAAATTAGCATGTTTTGTTTCTAAATGTCTGCACAAGAGTGAAGGTTTCATCAAGTTGTGAGATAGAACTTTAGCCCATATAACACACTGTGGCTGAGGAAAGGCACTAGTCCCAATATAAGTGAACCCCAAATAAATGTAGTTCTCATCATATTTCAATCAATCAATCTAATTTATTTATAAAGCCCTTCTTACATCAGCCGATGTCACAAAGTGCTGTACAGAAACCCAGCCTAAGACCCCAAACAGCAAGCAGCGCAGGTGTAGAAGCACGGTGGCTAGGAAAAACTCCCTAGAAAGGCCAGAACCTAGGAAGAAACCTAGAGAGGAACCAGGCTATGAGGGGTGGCCAGTCCTCTTCTGGCTGTGCCGGGCGGAGATTATAACAGAACATGACCAAGATGTTCAAATGTTCATAGATGACCAGCAGGGTCAAATAATAATAATCACAGTAGTTGTCGAGGGTGCAACAGGTCAGCACCTCAGGAGTAAATGTCAGTTGGCTTTTCATAGCCGATCATTCAGAGTATCTCTACCGCTCCTACTGTCTCTAGAGAGTTGAAAACAGCAGGTCTGGGACAGGTAGCACGTCTGGTGAACAGATCAGGGTTCCATAGCTGCAGGCAGAACAGTTGAAACTGGAGCAGCAGCACGGCCAGGTGGACTGAAAACAGCAAGGAGTCATCAGGCAGGTTGTCCTGAGGCATGGTCCTAGGGCTCAGGTCCTCTGAGAGAGAGAAAGAAAGAAAGAGAGAAGGAACGAGAAAAAAAGAGAGGAAGAGAGAGAGAATTAGAGAGAGCATACTTAAATTCACACAGGACACCAGATAAGACAGGAGAAATACTCCAGATATAACAGACTGACCCTAGCCCCCCGACACATAAACTACTGCAGCATACATACTGGAGGCTGAGACAGGAGTGTTGCAGTGTGTTCTGGGTGGTGCCTACGTTGGATTTATCGAACGTATGCGTCAAACTTTATGTGCAGACGGCTTGATAGAAATGGTATCAGAAGATGTTTTATTTTTATATTTATTTAACGAGGCAAGCCAGTTAAGAACACATTATTATTTACAATGATGGCCTACCAAAAGGCAAAAGGCCTCCTGTGGGGACAGGGGCTGGGATTAAATATAAAACATTAAATTAAAATATAGGACAAACCACACATCATGACAAGAGACAACACTACATAAAGAGAGAGCTAAGACAACAACACAGCATGGCAGAAACACATGACAACACAGCATGGTAGCATCACAACATGGCAGCAACACATGACAACACAGCAGCATGGCAGAAACACATGACAACACAGCATGGTAGCAACACAGCATGGTAGCATCACAACATGGCAGCAACACAACATGGTAGCAACACAACATGGCAGCAACACAACAAGGTAGCAACACAAAACATGGTACAAACATTATTGGGCACAGACATCTGCACAAAGGGCAAGAAGGTAGAGACAACCATTTATAACACGAAGCAGCCACACATTTTGATGCATGTTAAACTTTTGTTGCACACATGTCCAGATGATGCTGACTACTATTTTTTCGCAAAGACACTATTGGTGTGATCAAGGCGTTACACCATCGCAGCAGCGCAAAATATTCTGGGTTGACCCAAAATCATTCGGGACTATCCCCGAAAGCCAGGTCCTGGTAACGTCCCTGCTGCTTCCTAGAAGCGATATACAGCACGTTGCATCCATATATAGACTAAATATGGCAATATAAATGGAAAGCTATTTCCCTAACGTTTTTATTGTACTACTGTTTAGGGTCGGTGGGGGGCGTCCTCCGTTTACGCTGCTGAGTTTATATCCCAGCGAGGACTTCATGATTAATTATTGTGAAGATCTAGATTATAGACTGCATTTCTTGTACATACCCTCCTCTTGATGTACATAGAATGGAGCACCCATGTGCTTATACAAATTGATATGTTTAATATGTTTAAGGTCATTTAGACCATATTACCACTAATAGTGGATCAAGAGCTATTGGTTCTACAGCCATCCTATTGGACTGTTTATTAACGGTGTTTTCCATTAGCACAGGTGTGATGAGAGAACTCTGTCTGGCGGAATACGAGATCTTATTTCGGGGGGAGGTGGGGGGGCTCCGTAAACCACGCACCAGAGGGAAGAGCTAGGCACGTTGGACTGGGACACGTTTAATACCATCAAAAAAGCCTCTCATTTTACAGTGGGTCCGCCATGGTTCTGTGTAGCCTAGTTATGCTAATATATTTGAGACCAGTGTACAGCAGTTCATTTCGTATTTGACTTAAAAAAGTAAAATATCTTTCAGTAGTAAACAGGGAAACGAGTCCCGGACAGTTCAACAGAACATACCAGACGGGGCATCGTTCACTACCTAAGTTATTGGGATCGTCTTGTTTCCACAAGTCTGTGGGTTACATTGAGCTCGTTGACAAAACAGACCTTTGAACACCTTTTCACACTAAGTTTCTTCGGTGGATCTGTGTAAATTATGCGATTATATCGGAGACAGATTTATAGCCGTGTCTGTCATCTATTCATTTACTGTTATTGTATCTCTAAGTAGGAGCCATATTAGCCAATGAGGAAGTGGGAACGGTTGACAATTGAATAGCTCTGCATACTATGACACCTCAACGAACATAATGTTTTCCTACTGTACATACAGGAAACCCTAAACATATATACAACATGCAATATTCAGAGGAAGAAGAGAGGGAGGTTTAATCCTGTGATTATATTCTACAGAATCAAGACGTTCATATTTCAATGTCATCACATGGATAAAAACGACTAAATTTAACGAAATTAAAATGTACAGGAAGTATGTACTATACTGTTTGTACAGTTGATGGGGACATAGAAAATAATGCATTACATCACTGCTCTCTAGAGGAAGTTGTAGGTACTGCTTGGCATCTTGCATAGTGTCCTGAAGCAGTAACATATTAAGGAATCAATTCGTCCAGGACCTGAATCAGAAATACAGTCAGTGTGCAGACAGACAAAATGGGATCCAGTGATCCTCATTAAAAGATACAAACACTAAGCCAGTTCAGGTACCCCATCAAATATTAAACCAGTTCAGGTACCCCATCAAATATTAAACCAGTTCAGGTACCCCATCAAATATTAAACAAGTCCTGGTACCTCATCAAACATTAAACCAATCCTGGTACCCCATCAAATATTAAACAAGTCCTGGTACCTCATCAAACATTTACCCAGTCCAGGTACCCCATCAAATATTAAATCAGTCCAGGTACCCCATCAAATATTAAACCAGTTCAGGTACCCCATCAAATATTAAACAAGTCCTGGCACCTCATCAAACATTAAACCAGTCCTGGTACCCCATCAAATATTAAACCAGTCCAGGTACCTCATCAAACATTAAACCAGTCCAGGTACCTCATCAAACATTAAACCAGTCCAGGTACCTCATCAAACATTAAACCAGTCCAGGTACCTCATCAAACATTTACCGAGTCCAGGTACCTCATCAAACATTAAACCAGTCCAGGTACCTCATCAAACATTAAACCAGTCCAGGTACCTCATCAAACATTAAATCAGTCCAGGTACCTCATCAAACACTAAGCCAGTTCAGGTACCTCATCAAACACTGTTTTTCCGGCAGAGGGACATGTTTGGGGCTGTGGGTGATGAGTGCAGGGGACAAGAGGCTGTGGGTGATGGCTATAGGGGACAAGAGGCTGTGGGTGATGAGTGCAGGGGACAAGAGGCTGTGGGTGATGACTATAGGGGACAAGAGGCTGTGGGTGATGAGTGCAGGGGACAAGAGGCTGTGGTTGATGGCTATAGGGGACAAGAGGCTGTGGGTGATGGCTATAGGGGACAAGAGGCTGTGGGTGATGGCTATAGGGGACAAGAGGCTGTGGGTGATGGCTATAGGGGACAATAGGCTGTGGGTGATGGCTATAGGGGACAAGAGGCTGTGGGTGATGAGTGCAGGGGACAAGAGGCTGTGGGTGATGGCTATAGGGGACAAGAGGCTGTGGATGATGGCTATAGGGGACAAGAGGCTGTGGGTGATGGCTATAGGGGACAAGAGGCTGTGGGTGATGGCTATAGGGGACAAGAGGCTGTGGGTGATGAGTGCAGGGGACAGAGGCTGTGGTTGATGGCTGTACGGGACAAGAGGCTGTGGGTGATGAGTGCAGGGGACAAGAGGCTGTGGGTGATGGCTGTACGGGACAAGGAACTGTGGGTGATAGCTGTACGGGACAAGAGGCTGTGGGTGATGAGTGCAGGGGACAAGAGGCTGTGGTTGATGGCTGTATGGGACAAGGGGCTGTGGGTGATGGCTGTATGGGACAAGAGGCTGTGGGTGATGGCTGTACAGGACAAGGGGCTGTGGGTGATGGCTATAGGGAACAAGGCATCCAGGATAGTCAGTCTTTGACAGCCAATCTGTTGCTCCTAAACCACTGTGCAGAATATATATTTTTACATTTTTGCAGAGGAGGTCTTAGTCACACAATTGTACATTAACTAAGATGTTTGGTGTAGTATTTCACAAGTGAATGACAACAAAACGACAACAAACATCTCTACTGTTGACCAATCTAATAGTGTCTCACCTGGAACCAAAAAGGTGCTATCTAAAACCTAAAAGGGTTCTTCAGTTGTCTCCATAGTAGAACCCTTTGAATAACCCTTGTTGGTTCCTGGTAGAACCATTTTCGGTTCCAAGTACAGTGCCTTTCGGAAAGTATTCAGCCCTCTTGACTTTTTACACATTTTCTTATTATAACATTTATTAAATTCTATTTTTTCCCCTCATCAATCTATACACAATACTCTGTAATGACATCACAGTACCCTATAATGACATCACAGTACCCTATAATGTCATCACAGTACCCTATCATGACATCACAGTACCCTATAATGACATCACAGTACCCTATAATGACATCACAGTACCCTATAATGACATCACAGTACCCTATAATGACATCACAGTACCCTATAATGACATCACAGTACCCTATAATGACATCACAGTACCCTATAATGACATCACAGTACCCTATAATGTCATCACAGTACCCTATAATGACATCACAGTACCCTATAATGACATCACAGTACCCTATAATGACATCACAGTACCCTATAATGACATCACAGTACCCTATAATGACAAATCAAAAACAGGTTTTTAGAAATGTTATTACATTGATTAAAAATAAAAAACAGAAATAGCTCTGACCACTTGCTATGAAACTCAAAATTGAACTCAGGTCCATCCTGCTTCCATTGATCAACCTTGAGAAGTTTATACAACTTGATTGGAGTCCACCTGTTGTAAATTCAATTGATTGGACATGATTTGGAAAGACACACACCTGTCTATATAAGGTCCCACATTTGACAGTGCATGACAGAGCAGAACCCAAGCCATGAGATTGAAGGAATTGTCCGTAGTGCTTTGAGACAGGATTGTGTCGAGGCACAGATCTGGGGAAGGGTACCAAAACATTTCTGCAGAATTGAAGGTCCCCAAGAACACACTGGCCTCCATTGTTCTTAAATGGATGAAGTTTGGGAACCACCAAGACTTCCTTGAGCTGGCCGCCCGGCCAAACTGAGCAATCGGGGGAGAAGGGCCTTGGTCAGCGAGGTGACCAAGAACCCGGTGGTCACTCTGACAGAGCTCCAGAGTTCCTCTGTGGAGACGAATGAACCTTCCAGAAGGAAAACCATCTCTGCACATTCTCAGGTCTGATGAACTGTTTGGCCTGAATGCCAAGAGTCACGTCTGGAAGAAACCCGGCTAAGGGCTGTTCTTAGGCACGATGCTTCATGGAGTACAGCCTGGATAAAGCCCTTAGCCATGGTATATTGGCCATATACCGTACCACATCCTCTCGGGCATTATTGATTTAATATCCCATATTTAATATCCGATATCACAGATGAGACACAAATGTTAATGTGCCACTTTAAGGGCAGGAGGTTACCATGACAGCGAGGGCACTCAAGCAGCCCTAGTCCTCAGTGACAGTGTGGCTGCCTGTGAGATAGAGAATCTAGCAGGGGCGGGAGGTTACCGTGACAGCAAGGGTCCTCGGTGACAGTGTGGCTGCCTGTGAGATAGAGAATCTAACAGGGGCGGGAGGTTACCGTGACAGCGAGGGTCCTCGGTGACAGTGTGGCTGCCTGTGAGATAGAGAATCTAGCAGGGGATGTGTCT
Source organism: Oncorhynchus tshawytscha (assembly GCF_018296145.1). Lineage (NCBI taxonomy): Eukaryota > Metazoa > Chordata > Actinopteri > Salmoniformes > Salmonidae > Oncorhynchus > Oncorhynchus tshawytscha. The sequence continues at coordinate 2,127,251 of NC_056434.1, forward strand.
TCCCTAGCAGTGGAATCAAACTCAAACATTGAAAAGCAACCTAGGCTGTGAACAAAACTATGTAAATAGCCAAGAAATGTAATGCCGGGGGTGTAGTGGAGGAAGGAGTCAGACGCAGGAGACAGAGAGTTCAGAGAGTTCAGAGGGGAGGAAAAGATCAGTGGCAGCTAGTAGGCCGGTGACGACGACCACCGAGCGCCACCCGAACGGGAAGGGGAGCCACCTTCGGTAGGAGTCGTGACAATAAACACAAAGATAAAGTCTCACTTTTGAGTAAATTAGATCCAATTTTATGCCTGTGCATAGCACTTCTAAAAATGAATCTTTGTCACTTCAACTGCCGTGCACACAACTCCCCAGCCAGGCAGTGTTGCTGAGTGTCACGCGAGCTGGGACATTAAAGCAATAAGGCCCGAGGGGGTGTGGTATATGGCGAATATACCATGGCTAAGGGCTGTCCTTAGGCACGCAGAGTGTTTGGACACAGCCCTTAGCCATGGTATATTGCCCATATACCACAAACTTCCAAGGTGCCTTATTGCTTGACCACCCGCCAACGTGAAATAGACATCTTACCCACCAATGCCAAAATGTACCTGCATTTGGTGGGTGGCGGGTGTTCATTTTAGGCCCTGATTGCAGTCAATGGGAAAAGGTGAGTGTCAACCTATTGATGGTTATGTCGATACATTGCAGTCAATGAGAAAAGTTGAGTGACAACCAAATTGCCGAGTATAGTGTATTCGTGCATCGCTACAGCCTTCCTGAGAACTAGACAGGACCTACTATGTTAGGAAGTTGGCCAGCATGCTAACCCACAAACCATCTGGTTTATGTTTCCTCATCTGGAATCGAGGATCTTGACAGATACTATTTTTAAACTTCTTAATTTGGGCTGTTGCCCATTCCACGTGCATCCTACGCTTCTCTTTGTTATCTCCACATCTGGTTCTGGTTTTGGTAGGTTGGACTAAATGGGAGGAATGTTTAATCGAAGGCCAATTTCCTCCACATCTTTCTCAATGAGAAAACCTTTGTCTGCCATGAGCCCGAGCCCATCACCTCTCTTAAGGTAGCCACAACAAAGCAGACTTTGCGGTAACTCTGTGACGTTACATTGTTTAAATATTTCTCTGTCAGAAATGGATCCTGTGTAGAGAGCAAATATAAGTGAGCCAAGTGGATCACATATTATCAGAGAATTTAGTCTTGTAGTTGGAAGAAGTTTGGCTTTGCAGTAGCAGTGAGCTTGGTTTCTCCGTCTTTAACTCTATGCTATCTAGTATTACAGAGATTTTGGGGAACATCTCTCCTGGGATTATAATGGTCTGTTGTCTGTGATGTTGTCCCTATGAGGCCGAACAGACAACTGTCCTGTCACACATAAAGTCCACCCAGGAGTTGAATGAAGTGTTAACACTTTGTAAGTCCATATGAAATCTGAAAGCCAGCTCTTTCATCAGCTGAATCTGCCTATTTACTCTCTTGTATGTCAAGGGGACAGTTGTCCGTGGGGATGATTTATGATTTGGTAAAAATGTGCACAAGTAATTAGAGTGATCATAAGTAAAGCCAGTTTTTCGGAGACGCTGCTGTTATTTACTGACTCTGACGGTAACAGTTTCCTGAATGGTTTTTATTTCTTCTTCTTTAACCATTTCCTCCTCCTCCTCCTCCTCCTCCTCCTCCTCCTTCTCCTCCTCTAGAACGTATCTGTTCTTCTTCTTTAACCCTCCTCCTTCCTCCTCCTCCTTTCCTCCTCCTCTTTAACCTCCTCCTCCTCCTCCTCCTCCTTAGAACGTATCTGTTCTTCTTTAACAAGTATCTGTTCTTCTTCTTTAACCATTTCCTCCTCCTCCTTTAGAACGTATCTGTTCTTCTTTAACCATTCCTCCTCCTCCTCCTTCCTCCTCCTCCTCCTCTGTTCTTCTTTAACAAGTCCATTTCCTCCTCCTCCTTTAGAACGTATCTGTTCTTCTTTAACCATTTCCTCCTCCTCCTTTAGAACGTATCTGTTCTTCTTTAACCATTTCCTCCTCCTCCTTTAGAACGTATCTGTTCTTCTTCTAACTGGGGGTGCTCCTTTCTGGAAAAATACACCAAATGATTTAAACAAGCTGTTGGTGCTTTGTAATAAATGTTATTTTGCAGCTCCCACTATTGGAGAATACAGATTTCCTCCCCCCCTCCTCTTTAACCTCCCCTCCTCCTCTCCTCCTAACTGGGGGTGCTCCCCCTCCTCATTTTGCAGCTCCTCCCCCTCCCTCCTCCTCCTCCCTCCTCCCCTCCTCCTCCTCCTCCTCCTCCTCCTCCTCCTCCTCCTCCTCCTCCTCCAACCCGGCTGATGAGTTCCCAAACAGCTCTTTCCCTACACTTCTGAATGAGATGTATTCTAACAGTGATATGATCTCCCAGTCTGAAGTAGAGGCACTGGACAACAAGAAGATGAGTGTCAACCTACTGATGCTTATGTCGAGACATTGCAGTCAATGAGAAAAGTTGAGTGACAACCAAATTGACGAGTATAGTGTATTCGTGCATCACTACAGCCTTCCTGAGAACTAGACAGGACCTACTATGTTAGGAAGGTAAGGCTACTTCTTAAGAATGTGTGGCTGGAAGTTGGCCAGCATGCTAACCCACAAACCATATCTGGTTTATGTTTTCTCATCTGGAATTGGTTGTCACTCAATTATGTTCTCCCGGTCTGAAGCAGAGGCACTGGACAAGGAGAAGACAGCAGAGCAACAACAACATGGCGTCTGCTCCCAGTACTTTACTTCATCCTCCTTTTTTCCCTTTCTTTTTCACTCCTTCTTTCTCCCCAATTTCATGGTGTCCAATTGTTAGTAGTTACAGTCTTGTCTCATCGCTGCAACTCCCGTACGGACTCCGTAGAGGCGAAGATCGAGAGCCATGCGTCCTCCGAAACACAACCCAATCAAGCTGCACTGCTTCTTGACACAATGCCCATCCAGCCCGGAAGCCAGCCGCACCAATGTGTCGGAGGAAACACCGTACACCTAGCGACCTGGTCAGCTGCGCAAGGCCCACCACAGGAGTCGCTAGTGTGCGATGAGACAAGGATATCCCTGCTGGCCAAACCCTCCCTAGCCCGGACGACGCTGGGCCAATTGTGCGCCGCCCAGCCGGCTGCGACAGAGCTTGGACTCGAACCCAACTTCATCCTCTTTTAAGAGGGTGTGCTCCAGAGTAGCAGACTGACAGCCTTGCCACCAGCATGCAGAAGAAAAAGACCGTGCAGACCAAGCCGATGAAGAGAGGCCTGGAGCTTGAGACGGTTGCAGCAGCACTGTACACCGAAGTCACTGGGCACAAAGTGTTCCCATGTAGCTTTGTTGTCAACCCTCATGCCCCCCATTTAGGCACATCTCCTGACAGGAAAGTCCAGAGCAATAAAGTGCCCAGACCAAGTCACGGGTTGTAAATACCTCCGTCAAAGAGCTGATGGTACCTACGCTCTCAAACCTAATCAAGAGTACCACTACCAAATTATAGGACAAATGGGAATCACAGGGATGCCGCGGTGTGATTTATTTGTCATGTGTAAAAATGACTCAACTAGAGCGTGTCCACTTTAATGCAGAAAAGTGGGAGAGCATGAAAAGCCAGCTGGACTGCTTCTTTTATGCTTTTTTTATGAATCAGTCTGTAATTATCACAACTCAGGATATGACCCAGGGGGAGGCGGATGGTTCAATTCTCAGAATATTTATTATACATAGGGTCACGTAAAGGGCAGGTCGAGGGCAGGCAGAGGTTCATAATCCAAGGCAGAGTCAATCAGGGACAGAACGGCAGGTAGGCTCAGGGTCAGGATAAAGGGCTGTGAAACAGAGGTTTAATCGTAGACACATGGAAAGTGGGATGTATACAGAGGGTGCGGGGCAACAGAAGGCGAACAACAGTGGGGCTAAGGACTTTAGAGATGGGGAAAGAGCCAATAAAGCGGAGGGAAGGTTTACGGAACTCCCCCCATTGGGCAGATCCCGAGTGGAGAGCCATATCCTCTGCCTGTCGCCGATACCTGGAGGTGGTCTTAAAAAGAGCGGACCTGGCTCTCTACCAGGTACGCCGACAGCGGCGGACGAACATCTGCGCCGAGGGTATGCTGATTTCTTCCTCTTGCTCGGGGAAGAGTGAGGCTGGTAACCCAAGGAACACAGGGCGAGAGACCAGTGGCCGAGCAGGGAAGGGTGTTGCAGGCATACTCCACCCACATGAGTTGCTGGCTCCATGTGGTGGGGTTGGCAGAGACGAGGCAACAAAGAGTCGTCTCCAGGTCCTGATTGGCATGCTCTGAATGGCCGTTAGATTGGGGATGAAAACCGGTGGACAGGCTGGCCAATGACCAATTGAGGGTGCAGAACGTCTTCCAGAACCGGGATGAGAACTGAGGATCACAATCGGAGACCATGTTGACTGAAAGTCCATGGATCCGGAAGACCATGAGCTGAGCCGTCTCCTTGACTAAGGGTAACTTTGGAAGGCGAATGAAATGGGCGGCTTTAGAAAACCTATCCACTACTGTAAGGATGGTGCTGTTGCCATTGGACGGAGGGAGACCAGTGACAAAGTCCAGTGATATATGGGACCAGGGGTGGTGAGGAAAAGGGAGTGGTTGAAGGAGACCTGCCGCAGCTTGCCGCAGAGTCTTATTCAGCGCACACACAATGCAGGAAGCTACAAATGTGGAGGCATCAGGAAGTATGGTGGGCCACCAAAACCGTTGTCAGAGGAAAACCATGATCCATCAGGAGTCATGATGGCAGATAAGATTAGAGGAATAAGCCCATTCCAGGACTGGGGGCCGAGCAGAATCTGGGACAAACAACTGGTTAGCCGGGCCCGGTTAAACGGCTGGGAACACTGCGCCTTGCGGACCAGGATCTCGATGCTCCAGACGAGTATAGCTGCCAGACAGGACGAAAGAGGAATAAACCCTGCAGCAATAGAGTTCTCAATGTACCCATCCATGGTCTTGGTCTCTGGACCAGACAAGGAATAAAGCCGCCCCAAAGGCTGTGTAGTACCCGGGAGGAGGTCAATGGCGCAGTCGTAGGGTCGATGCGGAGGAAGAGATGTGGCGCGGGCCTTGCTGAAAAACTCCTGGAAGTCGTGGGAGTCCACGGGAACGGCTGAGAGATCTGAGGCTTTTCCCAAGCCTGCAGGAGGACATCCAGGGGCAGGCTGCACCACCTTGATTCACTCCAAATTTATTTTTTGGACTCATCAATAGTCCCTAAAGACTTTGAGAAAATAAAGTTGATGCATTCAAAGATGGCCACACTATACCAGTAGATACATATTAGCACATATGCTAATATGCTAAAAAATACTTCAAATCTTCTTCTCATGAAACATAAGTCCAAATGACACCAATGGAATGTCGGCCCATGGTACATATCTTAACTTAGTTTGAGAAAAACTGAGGGATTGGTCAAAAGATGGCTAAGTTATTGACACATCAAAAATCTGATTTTACATGTGTATTTAAACCACTGTAAATTCACTCCACACTGGCCTTTCAACTTGAAACCTGACATCGCTATCACGGACATGCCTAAGATTAACTTGGTATTGGTGTTGATATCTAAAAAAAACAAGGAAACTATTCAAACGAATGATTTGCATATGTAACACTTACGCTCAAAATCATATTTTTCTCATGAACCATACTTCAGATTCACTCCAGATGTTGTATTTAGACTCATGATTGAACATAAAGGAATAAGTTCCCACATGATAGAGTACTTGCTTTGTTATCCAACTGATCTTGTGTACTTTTTGTCATCCTGTGAACCCCGTTCATTGCTTCTCGCAGCTATATTTTGTTTGTTTGTTCTTTGCTGTTTGTTTGTTCTTTGCTTATGAAGCACTTGGAGATTTATATTATGAAAAGCGCTACAGGAGTTTAAGAAATTACAATAATTATTATATGCACTGCACTGCTGTCTGACAGACTTCCAGCAGGGGCTTTCTCGAGTTCACTAGCTAGTAGAGAGATCTTTCTGTCTCCTGTAGCAGTGTTTATATGTGCATGCAAGCAGTTGCCCCTTCACACGGATACCGAGACACACAGCAGCATGGCGAGCCGGGAAAGAGCACAGAGTTTTCTTCACTCATCAACAAAAACTAAATTGTCATGCATAGGATTGCTGCGGGTTTTATTTATTACTTTTATACACACGGCGCAGGCGAACAAACAAGGTGAACAAACATTATTTTTTATTCCTGGCGTGAACAAACATTTTATAGATTTTACTCTCGCTTGGTTGCTAGCAAGGGTGCCACTACTTACCTCTGTGTCGCTAGATAACTTCTTTGGTTCGGTAATTTATGTTTTATTTACACCGTCTCTGGTGGTTTATTGCTTTATGGGTAGCTGGTTAACTACAGTAGTTGGTGAACTACAGTAGCTGGTTACCTACAGTAGCTGGTTACCTACAGTAGCTGCTTTATGGGTAGCTGGTTAACTACAGTAGCTGGTTACCTACAGTAGCTGGTTACCTACAGTAGCTGGTTACCTACAGTAGCTGGTTACCTACAGTAGTTGGTTACCTACAGTAGCTGGTTACCTACTGTAGCTGGTTACCTACAGTAGCTGGTTACCTACAGTAGCTGGTTACCTACAGTAGCTGGTTACCTACAGTAGCTGCTTTATGGGTAGCTGGTTACCTACAGTAGCTGGTTACCTACAGTAGCTGGTTACCTACAGTAGCTGCTTTATGGGTAGCTGGTTACCTACAGTAGCTGATTACCTACAGTAGTTGGTTACCCACAGTAGCTGGTTACCTACAGTAGCTGGTTACCTACAGTAGCTGGCTACAGTAGCTGGTTACCTACAGTAGCTGGTTACCTACAGTAGCTGCTGGTTTACAGTAGCTTAGCTGGGTAGCTGGTTACCTACTGGTTAGTAGTTGGTTACCTACAGTAGTTGGTTACCTACAGTAGCTGTTTACATACAGTAGCTGGTTACCTACAGTAGCTGGTTACCTACAGTAGCTGGTTACCTACAGTAGCTGCTTTGTGGGTAGCTGGTTACCTACAGTAGTTGGTTACCTACAGTAGTTGGTTACCTACAGTAGCTTGTTAACTACAGTAGCTGGTTACCTACAGTAGCTGTTTTATGGGTAGCTGGTGACCTACAGTAGTTGGTTACCTACAGTAGTTGGTTACCTACAGTAGTTGGTTACCCACAGTAGTTGGTTACCTACAGTAGTTGGTTACCTACAGTAGTTGGTTACCTACAGTAGTTGGTTACCTACAGTAGCTGGTTACTTACAGTAGATGGTTACCTACAGTAGTTGGTTACCTACAGTAGCTGGTTAACTACAGTAGCTGTTTACCTACAGTAGCTGGTTAACTACAGTAGCTGTTTAAATACAGTAGCTGGTTACCTACAGTAGCTGGTTACCTACAGTAGTTGGTTACCTACAGTAGCTGGTTACCTACAGTAGCTGCTTTATGGGTAGCTGGTTACCTACAGTAGCTGGTTACCTACAACAGTTGGTTACCTACAGTAGCTTGTTAACTACAGTAGCTGGTTACCTCCAGTAGCTGTTTTATGGGTAGCTAGTTACCTACAGTAGCTGGTGACCTACAGTAGCTGATGACCTACAGTAGTTGGTGACCCACAGTAGCTGGTTAACTACAGTAGCTGGTTTCCTACAGTAGCTGGTTACCTACAGTAGCTGGTTATCTACAGTAGTTGGTAGTTGGTTAGCTACAATGAACTTGCCAACTCAACACAGAAAACAAACATTTGCTTGCTAACTTAGTTAACGTCATCTGTTTTACTACCTCTAACCTTATGGGTTAGGACACAGCTAGCTAGGTAAGCTACACAGTAGGTAAGCTACACAGTAGCTAACTTAAGTAAGCTAGCTTGATAACTGAACTAACTAGCTAGGCAACGACTGAACAAGTCCAAATAGCCCCTGGCTTGACTTCACATGACTTAGCCAGCCGGTAATGTCAGAAAGGACACCCTGATGTTTTGCCAGCTAGCTTGAGAAGTTAAGACAACATGTTTAACTAGCTAGGTGGCTAGCAAATGTATCTTTTCCAAATAGTTGATCGGTAGATAATGTTATCAGTTGGGTGACAATGAACCGAAAATCTGCTAGTATAAAACTGTAGCTAACTACGGTTGTTAGTTTACCTAGTTAAAGTCGTTAGTAGTTACAGTAGCTATTTCTACCTAAGCTGACATCAAACTCAAGTTATCAGTCAAACAAATTATCAAGATAACTTAGTTAATTAGCTAGTTATTGTAGAGAATGATCACAAATTTGAAACTATGTGTCATCAATATTCTATAAGTTATCTTCTGGCTAATTAGCTAAATCAGCTAGCGAGCAGCTAACCCAGTTCTCAAACGCAAGCTACTGTAGCGGAGAGCAAGCTGCTGTAGCGGAGAGCAAGCTGCTGTAGCGGAGAGCAAGCTGCTGTAGCGGAGAGCAAGCAGAGAGCAAGCTGCTGTAGTGGAGAGAAAGCTGCTGTAGCGGAGAGCAAGCTACTGTAGTGGAGAGAAAGCTGCTGTAGTGGAGAGCAAGCAGAGAGCAAGCTGCTGTAGTGGAGAGCAATCTGCTGTAGCGGAGAGAAAGCTGCTGTAGTGGAGAGCAAGCAGAGAGCAAGCAGCTGTAGTGGAGAGAAAGCTGCGGTAGCAGAGAGCAAGCTACTGTAGTGGAGAGAAAGCTGCTGTAGTGGAGAGCAAGCAGAGAGCAAGCAGCTGTAGCAGAGAGCAAGCTGCTGTAGCGGAGAGCAAGCTGCTGTAGCGGAGAGCAAGCTGCTGTAGCGGAGAGCAAGCTGCTGTAGCGGAGAGCAAGCTGCTGTAGCGGAGAGCAAGCTGCTGTAGCAGAGAGCCTGACAGCAACGACGGGTTGGATCATTTAACCCGATCAGTCCCGTAATCACAGCAAAAATAGGCTGTTAATTTCTATGGATTTTCATTTACCTCCATGTCCAGTCCTTTATATTTAGCCACAACAGAGTGCGAATTACACCGTGGGGTGGGTGGGGGCTCGGTATTGAGCGTGGGGTGGGGGGGGCTCGGTATTGAGCGTGGGGTGGGGGTGGGGCCTCTGTATTGAGCGTGGGGTGGGGGGCTCGGTATTGAGCGTGGGGTGGGGGTGGGGCTCTGTATTGAGCGTGGGGTGGGGGGGGCTCGGTATTGAGCGTGGGGTGGGGGGGGGCCTCTGTATTGAGCGTGGGGTGGGGGGCTCGGTATTGAGCGTGGGGTGGGTGGGGGGCTCGGTATTGAGCGTGGGGTGGGGGTGGGGCCTCTGTATTGAGCGTGGGGTGGGGGGCTCGGTATTGAGCGTGGGGTGGGGGGGGCTCGGTATTGAGCGTGGGGTGGGGGGGCTCGGTATTGAGCGTGGGGTGGGGGGCTCGGTATTGAGCGTGGGGTGGGGGTGGGGCCTCTGTATTGAGCGTGGGGGCACAACATTGGAATAGTAATTTAATCAGTAAAAATGTATTGTCTTTTTAATGTGGCATGAACACAACCAGTCATGATATTTTCATCTGATTGTCAAACAAATCACTTCAAATTATTGCCATTGATTAGACCTTCATTAACTAATACGTCTTGCTGACAAATGTACCTTTTTTTCTTGTAGCCTGAAAAGTCAGGACTCCTGAAATGGGGCTGAAACTTGACCTTGTGTGTTAAGGACGGTCACCCTAACACACAAAGTCAATTTACTAGACTAGGCAACAGTGAGTATTATTAAAACAGGCCTACCATTAGCCAGTGTGTAGCAGTAAAAAAATAAAAATAGCTTGGTAAACTTCCTACACGCTCCCCTATACTTTCAATGCATTTTTCTGAAAAGGTGGGTAAATGGCGTTTAACCTCCACTAGTCCTGCACCACTTCCGGTAAGCCTACCTTCCCTTCTGTGAGGGGTGGTCTGTGAGGGGTGAGCTGTGAGGGGTGGTCTGTGAGCTGGGGTGAGCTGTGAGGGGTGGTCTGTGAGGGGTGGTCTGTGAGGGGTGAGCTGTGAGGGGTGAGCTGTGAGGGGTGAGCTGTGAGGGGTGAGCTGTGAGGGGTGGTCTGTGAGGGGTGAGCTGTGAGGGGTGGTCTGTGAGGGGTGGTCTGTGTGGGGTGAGCTGTGAGGGGTGGTCTGTGAGGGGTGAGCTGTGAAGGGTGGTCTGTGAGGGGTGAGCTGTGAGGGGTGGTCTGTGAGGGGTGAGCTGTGAGGGGTGGTCTGTGAGGGGTGGTCTGTGAGGGGTGAGCTGTCTGTGAGGGGTGAGCTGTGAGGGGTGGTCTGTGAGGGGTGAGCTGTGAGGGGTGGTCTGTGTTAGGGGTGAGCTGTGAGGGGTGGTCTGTGAGGGGTGAGCTGTGAGGGGTGAGCTGTGAGGGGTGAGCTGTGAGGGGTGAGCTGTGAGGGGTGAGCTGTGAGGGGTGAGCTGTGAGGGGTGGTCTGTGAGGGGTGAGCTGTGAGGGGTGAGCTGTGAGGGGTGAGCTGTGAGGGGTGGTCTGTGAGCTGTGAGGGGTGGTCTGTGAGGGGTGAGCTGTGAGGGGTGAGCTGTGAGGGGTGGTCTGGAGGGGGGCATGGCCATTTTTCCCACAGCTGAAACAGCATTTTCCTGTAATCTAGAACCAAGATATTTTTCTGCATATCTAAGCATACCTCTTGTCTCCTTCCTGTCTGGCGTTTGTTTTTTTTTCTTCTTCAAGAAACTAAATATGCATCTCTCCTCAAATCTGGATAAAAGATTGAAAGGAATGTGAGTCTTATTTAGTTATTGCTTGCTTTTCTAAAGTTGACCAACCTTGCCAGCTAAGATTGTTAGACAAGCTAGATGGTGATCTGTGATTCATCACTCCAGAGAACGTGTTTCCACTGCTCCAGAGTCCAATGGCGGCGAGCTTTACACCACTCCAGCCGACGCTTGGATTGCACATGGTGATCTTAGGCTTGTGTGCGGATGCTCTGCCATGGAAACCCATTTCATGAAGCTCCAGACGAACAGTTCTTATGTTGACGTTGCTTCCAGAGGCAGTTTGGAACGCGGTAGTGAGTTTTGCAACTGAGGACAGATTTTTTTTTTTGATGGGTTTCAGCATTCTGCTGTTCTTTTTTGTGCTTCTACACCTGCATTGCTTTGCTGTTTTGGGTTTTAGGCTGGGTTTCTGTACAGCACTTTGAGGTATCAGCTGATGTAAGAAGGGCTTTATAAATAAATTTGATTTGATTTGTTGTGAACTTGTGTGGCCTACCACTTCGAGGCTGAGTCTTTGTTGCTCCTAGACGTTTCCACTTCACAATAACCGCTTATAGTTGACCGGCTGAGTTCTAGCAGGGAACAAATTTGACAATCTGACTTGTTGGAAAGGTGGCATCCTATGGCGGTGCCACGTTGAAAGTCACTGAGCTCTTCAGTACGGGCCATTCTACTGCCAATGTTTGTCTATGGAGATTCCATGGTGTGGCTGAAATAGCCAAATCCACTAATTTGAAGGGGTGTCCACATACTTTGGTGTGTGTATATATAGTGTAATTCGATATTAAACAGATTTATGGCAGTAGGTCGATTATGGCATTAGTCATGTAAACACCTTAGTCTGCTTATCTTAATCATTGTGAGGTCATAATCGAAGTAAGCTGATTAAAACACTTTTCTGAGAAGTCTTTTGCCATGTAAATGGCTTAATCGTCGCTCCAGCGGTGTATTTGATCTGTGCATTTGACAGCACTGGGTAGTGCAAGCCTCCCTCTTATGCGCGAGTGAAGTTAGTTTGGAAAAGCTGAAAGTATGCATCATATACATAGTTTTTACATTAAAAACAATATATGTCCGAACTCAGAATCCAAAAAGTCTTTGCAAAAATAACACGGTCGCTGACTGGTACAGTAGAATGTTTATTTTGATTGGAGATTTTCTGCATTTATAAACAAAAAGTCCCATCAACCTGATATTCAGATGTGTCCATGGAAACAGGATTATTAGGGAAATCAGTGTTCTTGCAAAGCATGCAAATGTTTAAAAAAAAACTATTATTCTAACCTGACTATCCACAATAATCGCATTATAGTGTGCATGTGCTCAATGATAGCCTGAAATGGCATCTTCGTAGCTTGTTATGAGGATGTGAGATTGAGAACCTAACTTCCTGACATTGGTAGGTGGCTAGTAGTGTTGCATAGGTGAATTAACAAACAAAATATTGTGATGCCTCTGACGGGACGAGAGAAAGTCATGTATCTACTGAATACCAGTTAGTCATTCATTTAAGATGCGTTGTAGACTTGTATGGGTGTGATTCACTGTATGGTGTGTTGCACACAGGTGTATCACGCCACTGGTTAAGGGGCGTGTTCCTTGCCCTCGTCACTGTGTCCTGTCAGGATAACAACAGCAGTGAGTCATGTTGAGTTAGGGAAGCAGCTGCAGAGGGCAGAGCATCTCAGTCCTAACTGGTTTCATGTAAGGAGTGGTGTGACAATTCATTTCCTCATTGTTGAATTTGTCATTGAATTGTCATTAAATAGGAATAGCTATTTTTTTTTAAACGTTATTGTCAACGTAGGCCTAACGTGGTTAATAACTCCTCAGTATTACTGTAATGAGTAGGCTGTCATAGCCCTGTCAGAGATCTCTGGGCTCGGTAGCCTGGGTTGTTCCTCTGCAGTCTGTACACTAGAACAGAACGTAATGTCTTGGCCTGTAGATGTTTCTTCCCAGACACAGACCTGATAATTGTTGTTGTTCCTTCTGAGAGGTCTCTTACGTCACTATGAATGCTGCGCTGTTTCTGTTCTTGATTTGGATAATGTAAACCATTGGCTGGGCTGAGGGCTGAGGTCTGAGGCTGGGCTGAGGTCTGAGGTCTGAGGCTGGGCTGAGGTCTGAGGCTGGGCTGAGGTCTGAGGCTGGGCTGGGCTGAGGCTGGGCTGAGGCTGGGCTGAGGTCTGAGGCTGGGCTGAGGTCTGAGGCTGGGCTGAGGTCTGAGGCTGGGCTGAGGTCTGAGGCTGGGCTGAGGTCTGAGGCTGGGCTGAGGTCTGAGGCTGGGCTGAGGTCTGAGGCTGGGCTGAGGCTGGGCTTAGGTCTGAGAGTGAGTTCATTGTCTTGCTGTTGCTAGCACATTTGTCCTGGGATATAAACATTGGGTTGTTATTTTACCTGAAATGCACAAGGTCATCTACTCCGACAATTAATCCACACATAAAACGGTCAACCGAATCATTTCTAGTCATCTCTCCTCCTTCCAGGCTTCTTTTTCTTCTTTGGACTTTATATGGTGATTGGCAACTGACTTTCATAATAAGGTGCATTACCACCACCGACCTCAGTTCATCTTTCAATCACCCACGTGGATATACAGTTGAAGTCGGAAGTTTACACCTTAGCCAAATATATTTAAACTCAGTTTTCACAATTCCAGATGTTTAATCCTAGTAAAAACTCAGTCTTATGTCAAAACTTTTGGTTTTTCAGAGTCAGTAGAAAGGCCTCTTTAGTGTCCTTTAAGTTTTCATAATTGTGACCTTAATAAATCCTGTTAGGGATGATGCAAATTTTCGCAGCTTTTTGTAAAAAATCGCGCAACATTTCAACGTCCTGCTACTCATGCCAGGAATATAATATATGCATATGATAAGTATGTGTGTATAGAAAACACTCTGAAGTCTCTAAAACTGGTTAAATCGTGTCTGTGGCTATAACAGAACGAGTTTAGGAGTAAAAATCCCAGGGAAAACTGTTCACCAAAAACACAAAAAAAATATTCATCCGCCAGTCAATGTATTGTCTAAGGCGATAGAAAATAGATGAGGTTCCGATTACAATGCCTACAGCTTCCGCACGATGTCGCCAGTACTGGCATTTCATTGCTGGTTTATCCTTGGTGAGATGACGTATAGGCACTTCCTGTCTTGGGGTGCACCGGAGGAAGTTATGGAAGTGAAAACATGGACGAAGATTTCAAGACTTACTGCTATCGAATACAGATCGCCCCGTGATCAATTTTATCGATTATTAACATTTATTAATACCTAAAGATGGTTTACAAAAGTAGTTTGAAGTGATTTGTAAAAGTTTATAGGCAACTTTTTTTAATTTTAAAAAGTGACGTTGCGTCTTGTAAAGGTGATTTTTCCTGGATCAGACCGGCCTTCATAAAATGACATTTTGGGGATACAATGACGGATTTAATCAGGAAAAAGACCCAATTGTTATGTTTATGGGACATATAGGAGTGCCAACAAAGAAGCTCGTCAAAGGTAATGAATGTTTTATATTTTATTTCTGCGTTTTGTGTAGCGACGGCTACCGCAAAATCTTTTGTTTAGGTCTCATTCAGGTATTTTGGGGGGTGCATGCTATCAGATAATAGCTTCTCATGCTTTCGCCGAAAAGCATTTTACAAATCTGACATGTTGGCTAGATTCGCAACGAGTGTAGCTTTAATTGAGTATCTTGCGTGTGTGTTTTAATGAAAGTTTGAGTTTTATCGAGTACTATAGGTGGCGCTCTGAAATTAACGCTGATTTGGTTCCTGTCCAGGAACTCCGTAACTTATTGCCTACCGTCCGTAAGCTGTTAGTGTCTTAACGACCGTTCCACAGGTGCGTGTTCATTAATTGTTTATGGTTCATTGAACAAGCATGGGAAACAGTGTTGAAACCCTTTACAATGAAGATCTGTGGTTATTTGGATTTTTAGGAATTATCTTTGAAAGACAGGGTCCTGAAAAAGGAACTTTTCTTTTTTTTGCTGAGTTTATATGATGACATGAAAACCATGCTGAATGATGACATGAAAACCATGCTGAATGATGACATGAAAACCATGCTGAATGATGACATGAAAACCATGCTGAATGATGACATGAAAACCATGCTGAATGATGACATGAAAACCATGCTGAATGATGACATGAAAACCATGCTGAATGATGACATGAAAACCATGCTGAATGATGACATGAAAACCATGCTGAATGATGGTCTAAAATTCTGATCAGGTTATGTTGATGTGAAGAGGAAATTCTGTCAACGGGCTTTCATCATTCCTTCTTTCCTCACAGCTCTTTGTGACTGAAGGTTAATCATGTCTGAATTTCTGAATCTGATCCATTTCCAGGGAGATACTAGTTACTGTCTAATTCACTGTGGAACTCAGGCTAGTGTGGCCCAAATGGCAGTGGCATCCTATTTATTCCCTTATGGTACATTACTTTAGACTACGGCCCATAGGTGTCTGCTCCCCTGGTCTCTGGTTCTCTGGTCCCCTGGTCTCTGGTTCTCTGGTCTCTGGTCCCCTGGTCTCTGGTCCCCTGGTCTCTGGTCCCCTGGTCTCTGGTCCCCTGGTCTCTGCTCCCCTGGTCTCTGCTCCCCTGGTCTCCTGGTCTCTGCTCCCCTGGTCTCTGGTCTCTGCTCCCCTGGTCTCTGCTCCCTGGTCCTGGTCTCTGCTCCCCTGGTCTCTGGTCCCCTGTCTCTGTCCCTGGTCTCTGGTCCCCTGGTCTCTGGTCTGCCCTGGTCTCTGGTCCCCTGGTCTCTGCTCCCCTGGTCTCTGCTCCCCTGGTCTCTGCTCCCTGGTCTCTGGTCCCCTGGTCCCCTGGTCTCTGCTCCCCTGGTCCCCTGGTCCCCTGGTCTCTGGTCCCCTGGTCCCCTGGTCCCCTGGTCTCTGGTCCCCTGGTCCCCTGGTCTCTGGTCCCCTGGTCTCTGCTCCCCTGGTCCCCTGGTCTCTGCCCTGGTCTCTGCTCCCCTGGTCTCTGCTCCCCTGGTCCCCTGGTCTCTGCTCCCCTGGTCTCTGCTCCCCTGGTCTCTGGTCCCCTGGTCTCTGGTCCCCTGGTCTCTGGTCCCCTGGTCTCTGCTCCCCTGGTCTCTGGTCCCCTGGTCTCTGGTCCCCTGGTCTCTGCTCCCCTGGTCTCTGGTCCCCTGGTCTCTGGTCCCCTGGTCCTCTGGTCCCCTGGTCCCCTGGTCTCTGCTCCCCTGGTCCCCTGGTCTCTGCTCCCTGGTCTCTGGTCCCCTGGTCCCCTGGTCTCTGCTCTCCTGGTCTCTGCTCCCCTGGTCCTCTGCTCCCCTGGTCCTCTGGTCCCCTGGTCTCTGGTCCTCTGGTCTCCCCTGGTCCCCTGGTCTCTGGTCCCCTGGTCTCTGCTCCCCTGGTCTCTGCACCCCTGGTCCCTGGTCTCTGCACCCCTGGTCTCTGGTCTCTGCTCCCCTGGTCTCTGCTCCCCTGGTCTCTGGTCCCCTGGTCTCTGCTCCCCTGGTCCCCTGGTCTCTGGTCTCCTGGTCCCCTGGTCTCTGCACCCCTGGTCTCTGGTCTCTGCTCCCCTGGTCTCTGCTCCCCTGGTCTCTGGTCCCCTGGTCCCCTGGTCTCTGGTCCCCTGGTCTCTGCTCCCCTGGTCCTGGTCCCCTGGTCTCTGGTCTCCTGGTCCCCTGGTCTCTGCTCCCCTGGTCCCCTGGTCTCTGGTCCCCTGGTCCCCTGGTCTCTGCTCTCCTGGTCTCTGCTCCCCTGGTCCTCTGCTCCCCTGGTCCTCTGCTCCCCTGGTCCTCTGCTCCCCTGGTCCTCTGGTCTCTGGTCCTCTGGTCTCTGGTCCCCTGGTCCCCTGGTCTCTGGTCCCCTGGTCTCTGCTCCGCTGGTCTCTGCTCCCCTGGTCCCCTGGTCTCTGCACCCCTGGTCTCTGGTCTCTGCTCCCCTGGTCTCTGGTCTCTGCTCCCTGGTCTCTGGTCCCCTGGTCCCCTGGTCTCTGGTCCCCTGGTCTCTGGTCCCCTGGTCTCTGGTCCCCTGGTCCCCTGGTCTCTGCTCCCCTGGTCTCTGCTCCCCTGTTCCCCTGGTCTCTGCTCCCTGGTCTCTGGTCCCCTGGTCTCTGGTCCCCTGGTCTCTGCTCCCCTGGTCCCCTGGTCTCTGCTCCCCTGGTCTCTGCTCCCCTGGTCTCTGCTCCCCTGGTGTCTGCTCCCCTGGTGTCTGCTCCCCTAGTCAGAAGTAGTGTACTGTAAGGGAACAGGATGCCACTTGGGACACTGTCTGCATGTCTGATTCAGATCCATCTCCAGCAGCCTGGTCTCCTAGATTAGACGTAACATAGTAAACATAAATATACACTAAATTAGTATATGTTTCATAAGACCGATGGTTACTTAACGGAAACATCTAGCAACCCAAACGTTTTTTTGTTGCTACTTTGCAACTACTTAGCATGTTAGCTAACCTTTCCCCTAACCGTTTCATCATATCTTTTGTAAATTTGTAACGTAATACGAAATGGGTGATGGACATACACAATTTAACACATACCATACGAAATGAAACATATGTTACGTTATGATAGTATGATATCGTATTTACATACAGAATAATAGGAAATGCTTTGAGACCAGGTTTCTTCCAGGGAGCTAGTAGTTATTGTCCAAATGGAAGTGACATGTAACTTCTGACTCAGTTGAAGTATTTTTCCTCTGTCTTCACAGCGTTCATACAGTCAGACACAATCCTCGAGGTGCTACACTTTGGAGAAGGTCGTCTCTTACAGGTAAACCACAGTTCATCTCTTTAAGCAGTTAACCTTTTTGTGAAAACACTTCCTGGCTCAGTAAAGCTGTCTGTTATTGTGTAGTAGGTTGACTAGTTGGTATAGAAACAGAGCCAGGGCTGCCTCCCAAAGGAACCCGATCCTTTGCCTGGCTACCTAGACTCCTTGCTCCTTGCCAAACGCAACACCACGTTAGTTTCTTCTCATCAATGAGTCTGGATCTGAGTACGTCTCCGTTCCTCCACCGAATGCGGACACATTCAGGGCCGTCTGATTGGTGCAGAAACCGATGGTTTGGGCCAGAGCCAGAACACATGTGGGTAAAGCGGCGGTTTGAAATTATGTCATTGGCTTTGATACTCTGATTGGTTAGAGACGAACCAATCACTGATGACTATGTTTAGTACAACGACACTCGTCACCACAAACTACTTCGATGATGGCAGTCTCAGACTGGAGCATTCTTTGGACCAGAGCACTATGGGCACTACATAGGGAATAGGGTGCAATTTGGGACCAGCTGTATTTCCCATTTCTTCTATCCTGGTGGCATGGGGTGCTTCCCAAATGGCATCCTATGCTCTATATAGTACACTACTTTTGACCAGAGAGTTCTGGGCACTATATGGAGAATAGGGTGCCATTTGGGACGTAGGCATGGCTTAATTTTGACCATCAGAAAGAAGCACTGATAGATAGTAGATCACACTGGATTTAGTTCACTTGGCAGCTTCCTACACACTCCCCACTGATTCATACAGAATCACTTTCACAGATGAATGTATACTGACAGAGAGATGCCCTGCCAGTGGGGAATACTGCTGATATACAGTCTCTAAAGATGTTTTTACATTCATACAGTCTATGTTCACTCACATTAGTTTGTGTTCATACAGTACTGTTCCACACCCTCACACTAAAATATATCTTCCTTGTCATAATACATAATACAACAACTTGTTTTGCATTTTTAACAAACTTTTTCAGAAGCTTTACTAAAACATATCATGATTGTTTTCTTCTCTTTGCAGACAGAGTTTGACTGTGATCTAAGTTTATATAATCGAAAAAGGTAAGTTGTCTATTTTTGGCTTCTTCAAATCAAATGTCCTGCACCCCCCTACATTATCCAGTTGGACTACAAACAGACAGATCCCTGCATGTGTTTCATTCACATTAGGAAGGCCAATGCTTGTTATGGGATGTGAATCTGCCATTAGATAAACTACCTGATGCACGGACAACCTTTACAAAAAAAACAGATTGCAGTTTTGAAACTGCAGTAACTAAATACTGGTGCACATAACTGAATACTGGTGCACATAACTGAATACTGGTGCACATAACGGAATACTGGTGCACATAACTGAATACTGGTGCACATAACTGAATACCGGTGCACATAACTGAATACCGGTGCACATAACTGAATACCGGTGCACATAACTGAATACTGGTGCACATAACTGAATACTGGTGCACATAACTGAATACTGGTGCACATAACTGAATACTGGTGCAGACCTTCAGCTTTAATTTGAGGATGTTTTCATCCATATCGTGTGAACCATTTAGAAATGACAGCACTTTTTGTACATAGTGCCTCCATTTTAGGGAACCAAACACATTCGCATATGTGTAGTTAAAGGGAAGTATTTGGACAACTTCACATACTGTATGTGTATTAAAGTAGTATTTGGTCCCATATTCACAGCATGGAATGACTACATCAAGCTTGTGACTCTACACATTTGTTGGATGCATTTTCTGTTTGTTTTGGTTGTTTCAGATTATTTTGTGCCCAGTAGAAATTCATGGTAAATAATGTATTGTGTCATTTTGGAGTCACTTTTATTGTAAATAAGAACACAATATGTTTGTTTAACACTTCTACATTCATGTGGACACTACCATGATTATTTGATTTGATTTCACCTTTATTTAACCAGGTAGGCTAGTTGAGAACAAGTTCTCATTTACAACTGCGACCTGGCCAAGATAAAGCATAGCAGTGCGACACAAACAACAACAGAGTTACACATGGAGTAAACAAACATACAGTCAATAACACAATAGAAGAAAAAAAGTCTATATACAGTGTGTGCAAATGAGGTAAGGCAATAAATAGGCCATAGTGGCGAAATAATTACAATTTAGCAATTTAAACACTGGAGTGATAGATGTGCAGAAGATGAATGTGTAAGTAGAGATACTGGGGTGCAAAGGAGCAAAAAAATAAATAACAGTATGGGGATGAGGTAGTTGGGTGGGCTATTTACAGATGGGCTATGTACAGGTGCAGTGATCTGTGAGCTGCTCTTGACAGTTGGTGCTTAAAATTAGTGAGGGAGATATGAGTCTCCAGCTTCAGTGATTTTTGCAGTTCGTTCCAGTCATTGGTAGCAGAGAACTGGAAGGAAAGGTGTCCAAAGGAGGAATTGGCTTTGGGGGTGACTAGTGAAATATACCTGCTGGAGCAGGTGCTACAGGTGGGTGCTGCTATGGTGACCAGTGAGCTGAGATAAAGCGGGGCTTTACCTAGCAAAGACTTATGGATGACCTGGAGCCAGTGGGTTTGGCGACGAATATGAAGCGAGGACCAGCCAACAAGAGCATACAGGTCGCAGTGGTGGGTGGTATATGGGGCTTTGGTGACAAAATGGATGGCACTGTGATAGACTGCATCCAATTTGCTGAGTAGAGTGTTGGAGGCTATTTCGTAAATGACATCGCCAAAGTCAAGGATCGGCAGGATAGTATTGCCTCGTATGTTTGGCAGTATGAGTGAAGGATGCTTTGTTGCAAAATAAGAAGCCGATTCTAGATTTAATTTTGGATTGGAGATGCTTAATGTGAGTCTGGAAGGAGAGTTTACAGTCTAACCAGACACCTAGGTATTTGTAGTTATCCACATATTGTAACTCAGAACCGTCCAGAGTAGTGATGCTGGATCGGCGGCCAGGTTCGGGCAGCGATCGGTTGAAGAGCATGTATTTAGTTTTATTTGCATTAAAGAGCAGTTGGAGGCCACGGAAACAGAGTTGTATGGCATTGAAGCTTGTTTGGAAGCTCGTTAACACAGTGTCCAAAGAAGGGCCAGAAGTATACAGAATGGTGTCGTCTGCGTAGAGGTGGATCAGAGAATCACCAGCAGCAAGAGCGACATCATTGATGTATACAGAGAAGAGAGTCGGCCCAAGAATTGAACCCTGTGGTACCCCCATAGAGACTGCCAGAGGTTCGGACTACAGGCCCTCCGATTCGACACACTGAACTCTGTCAGAGAAGTAGTTGGTGAACCAGGCGAGGCAATCATTTGAGAAACCAAGGCTGTTGAGTCTGCTGATTAAGAATTTAGTGATTGACAGAGTTGAATGCCTTGGCTAGGTCGATGAATACAGCTGCACAGTATTGCCTCTTATCGATGGTGGTTATGATATCGTTTAGGACCTTGAGCGTGGCTGAGGTGCACCCATGACCAGCTCGGAAACCCGATTGCGTAGTGGAGAAGGTACGGTGGGATTGGAAATGGTCGGTGATCTGTTTGTTAACTTGGCTTTCGAAGACCTTAGAAAGGCAGGGTTGGATAGATATAGGTCTGTAACAGTTTGGGTCTAGAGTGTCTCCCCCTTTTGAAGAGGGGGACGACCGCGGCAGCTTTCCAATCTTTGGGGATCTCAGACGATACGAAAGAGAGGTTGAACAGGCTAGTAATAGGGGATGCAACAATTTCGGCTGATCATTTTAGAAAGAGAGGGTCCAGATTGTCTAGCCCAGCTGATTTTGTAGGGGTCCAGATTTTGCTGCTCTTTCAGAACATCAGCTATCTGGATTTGGGTGAAGGAGAAATGGGGGAGTCTTGGGCAAGTTGCTGTGGGGGGTGCAGGGCTGTTGACCAGGGTAGGGGTGGCCCGGTGGAAAGCATGGCCAACTGTAAAAAAAAAAAATGCTTATTGAAATTCTCAATTATTGAGAATTACTCAGTGCAGTGGACAGCTGGGAGGAGGTGCTTTTATTCTCCATGGACTTTAGTGTCCCAGAGCTTTTTGGAGTTTGTGCTGCAGGATGCACATTTCTGTTTGAAAAAGCTAGCCTTTGCTTTCCTAACTGCCTGTGTATATTGGTCTCTAACCTCCCTGAAAAGTTGCATATCGGGGCTATTCGATGCCAATGCCGTACACCACAGGATGTTTTTGTGCTGGTTAAGGGCAGTCAGGTCTGGAGTGAACCACGGGCTATATCATTTCCTGGTTCTACATTTTTTTGAATGGGCATGCTTTAGAGTTTGACCGATTTATAATTTTTCAACGCTGATACCGGTTATTGGAGGACCAAAAAAAGCTGATACTGATTAATCGGCCCATTTTTATTTTTTTATATGTAATAATGACAATTACAACAATACTGAATGAACACTTATTTTAACTTAATATAATACATCAATAAAATCAATTTAGCCTCAAATAAATAATGAAACATGTTCAATTTGGTTTAAATAATGCAAAAACAAAGTTTTAGAGAAGAAAGTAAAAGTGCAATACGTGCCATGTAAGAAAGCGTTTCAGTTCCTTGCTCAGAACATGAGAACATATGAAAGCTGGTGGTTCCTTTTAACATGAGACTTCAATATTCCCAGGTAAGACGTTTTAGGTTGTAGTTATTATAGGACTATTTCATATACCTTTGACTATTGGATGTTCTTATAGGCACTTTAGTATTTGCCAGTGTAACAGTATAGCTTCCATCCCTCTCCTCGCCGCTACCTGGGCTCGAACCAGGAACACAACGACAACAGCCACCCTCGAAGCAGCGTTACCCATGCAGAGCAAGGGGAACAACTACTCCAAGTCTCAGAGCGAGTGACGTTTGAAACGCTATTAGCACGCACCCCGCTAACTAGCTAGCCATTTCACATCGGTTACACCAGCCTAATCTTGGGAGTTGATAGGCTTGAAGTCATAAACAGCGCAATGCGTGAAGAATTGCGAAGAGCTGCTGGCAAAACGTACGAAAGTGCTGTTTGAAGGAATGCTTACGAGCCTGCTGGTGCCTACCATCGCTGAGTCAGACTGCTCTATCAAATCATAGACTTAATTATAACATAATAACACACAGAAATACGAGCCTTAGGTCATTAATATGGTCGAATCCGGAAACTATAATTTCGAAACAAAACGTTTATTCTTTCAGTGAAATACGGAACCGTTCCGTATTTCATCTAACGGGTGGCATCCCTAGGTCAAAATATTGCTGTTACATTGCACAACCTTCAATGTTATGTCATAATTACATAAAATTCGGACAAATTAGTTCGCAATGAGCCAGGCGGCCCAAACTGTTGCATATACCCTGACTCTGCGTGTAATGAACGCAAGAAAAGTGCCACAATTTCACCTGGTTAATAATGCCTGCTAACCTTTCTTTTAGCTAAATATGCAGGTTACAAAATATATACTATGTATTGGTTTTAAGAAAGGCATTGATGTTTATGGTTAGGTACACGTTGGGACAACGACAGTCCTTTTTCGCGAATGCGCACCGCATCGATTATATGCAACGCAGGACACGCTTGATAAACTAGTAATATCATCAACCATGTTTAGTTAACTAGTGATTATGATTGATAGATTTTTTTTTTACAAGATAAGTTTAATGCTAGCTAGCAACTTACCTTGGCTTCTTAGTGCATTCGCATAACAGGCAGGTGGTTAGAGCATTGGGATAGTTAACTGTAAGGGTGCAGGATTGAATCCCCGAGCTGAAAACGAGCTAAAAATATGTTGTTCTGCCCCTGAACAAGGCTGTTAACCCACCGTTCCTAGGCCGTCATTGAAAATAAGAATGTGTTCTTAACTGATTTGCCTCGTTAAATAAAGTTGTAAAAAATATATATATATTTTAAATTGGCAAAATCGGCATCCAAAAATACCAATTTCCGATTGTTATGAATACTTGAAATCGGCCCTAATTAATCGTCCATTACGATTAATCGGTTGACCTCTAGCATGCTTATGTAAGATTGTGAGGAAGGCACTTTTTAAAGAACGACCAGGCATCTTCTACTGACGGAATGAGGTCAATATCCTTCCAGGATACCCGGGCCAGGTCTATTAGAAAGGCCTGCTCGCTGAAGTGTTTTAGGGAGTGTTTGACAGTGATGAGGGGTGGTCGTTTGACCGCGGACCCATTACGGATGCAGGCAATGAGGCTGAGATCCTGGTTGAAGACAGCAGAGGTGTATTTAGAGGGCAGGTTGGTTAGGATGATAAAAAGCTCTGAAGATAGCTGGGAGGCAAGCAATTCAATGGTGGCCAGGGCACAGCTGGGGGTAGAAGGTGGTCTATAGCAAGCAGCAATGGTAAGAGACTTGTTTCTGGAGAAGTGGATTTTTAAAAATAGAAGCTCAAATTGTTTGGGGACAGACCTGGATAGCCTGCAGAGTTCTGTCTTACTATCTCTGCAGTAGATTGCAACTCTGCCCCCTGTGGCAGTTCTATCTTGTCGGAAAATGTTGTAGTTAGGGATGGAAATTTCAGGGTTTTTGGTGGCCTTCCTATGCCAGGATTCAGACATGGCTAGGACATCCTGGTTGGCAGAGTGTTTTATTCACTGCCCTAGCACAAACTTAGGGAGGAGGCTTCTAATGTTAACGTGCTTGAAACCAAGGCTTTTACGGTTACAGAAGTCAACAAATGAGAGCGCCTGGTAATGGGAGGGGAGCTAGGCACTGCAGGGCCGGATTAACCTCTACATCACCAGAGGAACAGAGGAGGAGTAGGATGAGGGTACGGCTAAAGGCTATAAGAACTGGTCGTCTAGTACGTTTGGAACAGGGAGTAAAAGGAGCAGGTTTCTGGGCGCGGTAGAATAGATTCAATGCATAATGTACAAACAAAGGTATGGTAGGATGTGAATACAGTGGAGGTAAACCTTGGCAATGAGTGACGATGAGCAAGGTATTGTCTCTAGAAGACATCAATTAAACCAGATGAGGTCACCGCATGTGTGGGAGGTGGGACAAGAGGTTTAGCTGAGGCATATTGAGCAGGGCTGGAGAGCTCTACAGACAACAATCACTAACCAAAACAGCTATGGGAATGGCATGTTGTGGACTTTGTCTTTTACCAAAAAGATAGCAATGGGCTAAATTCTGTATACCACCTCTAACATGTCACAACACAACTGATTTGGTGAAACTCATTCAGAAGGAAAGAAATTCCACAAATAACTTCGATCGTCCCCTTTTTTACATTTTTTGCCTAAAATGACATACCCAAATCTAACTGCCTGTAGCTCAGGACCTAAAATGACATACCCAAATCTAACTGCCTGTAGCTCAGGGCCTAAAATGACATACCCAAATCTAACTGCCTGTAGCTCAGGACCTAAAATGACATACCCAAATCTAACTGCCTGTAGCTCAGGGCCTAAAATGACATACCCAAATCTAACTGCCTGTAGCTCAGGACCTAAAATGACATACCCAAATCTTACTGCCTGTAGCTCAGGCCCTGAAGCAAGGATATGCATATTATTGATACCATTTGAAAGGAAACACTTTGAAGTTTGTGGAAAGTTGAAAGGAATGTAGGAGAATATAACACATTAGATCTGGTGAAAGATAATACAAATAAAAAAGCACTTGTCCACTAGATGGCAGCAGTGTATATGCACAATTTTAGACTGATCCAATGAACCATTGTATTGCTGTTCAAAATGCTCTATCAAGACTGCCCAAATGTGCCTAATTTGTTTATTAATACCTTTTCATGTTCACAACTGTGCACTCTCAAACAGTAGCATGGTATTATTTCACTGTAATAGCTACTGTAAATTGGACAGTGCAGTTAGATTAACAAGAATTTAATCTTTCTGCCAATATCACATGTCTATGTTCTTGTTACCTTCAATCTCATGCTTATCACATTAGCCTATGTTAGCTCATCTGTTGGGCCGGTGAGGAGTGAGATTGCGTCATCTGTTGGGCTGGTGAGGAGTGAGATTGCGTCATCTGTTGGGCCGGTGAGGAGTGAGATTGCGTCATCTGTTGGGCCGGTGTGCGAATTGGAGTGGGTCTAGGGTTTCCGGGATGATGGTGTTGATATTGAGTCATGACCAGCCTTTCAAAGCACTTCATGGCTACTGACGTGAGTGCTACGGGGCGGTAGTCATTTAGGCAACAAACCTTCACGTTCTTGGGCACAGGGATTATGGTGGTCTGCTTGAAACATGTAGGTGTTACAGACTCGGTCAGGGAGAGGTTGATAATGTCATTGATGACACTTGCCAGTTGGTCTGCACATGCTCTGAGTACACGTCCTGGTAATCCGTCTGGCTCTGCGACCTTGTGAATGTTGACCTGTTTAAAGGTCTTGCTCACATTGGCTACGGAGAGCGTGATCACGCAGGCGTCAAGAACAACTGATGCTATTTCTCAACCAATCAATAGACACCTAAGTGTCTTCCTGTGATTGGCTAGTCTGTGCTGCGTATTTAAACTTCTGGTAGAATCCAGAAGTTCCCTCTAAACTGACGCTCCCTCAGGACTGACATGCAAAATAAATATCAGCCTGGGAGAGAAGCACTAGATTGAACTTCACTCAACTTTCTAGAGTTTTCCCCCTTAGTTAACACTATCAACGTTGCCCTTTACTGTGGGTATTGTGATCGAATCAACTCAATATCAGCCACTTTCAATAAAACATACCGAAACAAAACGAACTATGCAAGACACTGGGGGGGGGAATAAAATAACTATGCAAGAGATTTTGTTGTGGGCAGAATGCATCGGAGGAGGATTCTATCGCATTGACACACACACAACTCAGCCTGTATATCCTATTCGATCTGCAGTAGGCCAAATGCAATTGGACCATTGCCATATATGGCTCTGTGCCATTCATTGGAAACTGGACTGTGTTTACAGCATGAGTGGTCATGAGTAGTTGTGCTTGTTTTGAGATCAAAGTGAGAGCTACATGTAGCCATGTGTGCTCATTTGTTCTTATCCGTTGCTAGTTAGTGAGTTATTAGCCCAGTTATGGATCATTTGTAGTCAGCAATGGGGAAGTGGTTGTTTAAAACAAGAGCACATTTCTAGCCGTCTTTGAAAAGCCAGTCAAGAAAAGGGCTTTTTTTGTTGTCTTAAAGGGGCAGTGTTGTATTTTGAGACGGGCTTGAATAAGCTCAGTAGCCAATAGGCAGAGGGGAGCATGATTAGTCTGATTCTCCAGTAATGGTATGGGAATAATAATGCATTTCAGTTTGTAAAGTGGTTTCTCTTTCAACACAACAACATTGTCAGTCACTTCCTTGTCTGAAGGACAAGTGCATAAACAGGTTCATGTGAAGCCCTGCATGTTTTTCAAAAGTCTCATGGAATGTAGTCCCATATTAAACACCACATTGGCTGCTACTGTAGGCTGAATGACAGAACAGCTATTTCCATGTTAAAATATTATGGGATGCATTTTCTCCATTGTTTCTGATGGTAGGCCCTACATTCTGATCAAACAGCCACAGTAGCCTACTTGGTCACTGTTAAAACTAACTTAGAGTGGGTACAGCCTCAGTGTTCAAAGTAAACACTCAGTGGCAGGTAGAACATGATGCAACATTGCCTGTAGGGCATATCTATAGCAACAGTAGAAGTCACGAGAACTGCCAGATGTGCAAGGTATAGACTTTGGGAGTATGTCTTCTCAGAAATAGGATTTTAATTTAGCCTAAATAACACAGTTCACATGTTGGTAACATGTCATTTGTTAATGTACAAGGTGCTTGCATGTAACCCCCCCCCCCTCTTGTTTTGTCATATTGATCATGCACTGTCATACACAAGGTGTATTTAGTCGCATAGTCGATTAGATTTGACTGTGTGTTGAGCTGTAGTGTTTCTGAGACTCTACTGTTAGCAGCAGCGCAAAGGCTACTAACACTTCTGTTTTATTCAACAGTCTGATGATATAATATAGAACACCTGCTCTTTTGTAAATCATAAAATCGCCTGCTTACTTTAGCCCACGTGCTGTTCTCCGTTATGTCAGTATGTCATTGCTGTTCTCCGTTATGTCATTGCTATTCTCCGTTATGTCAGTATGTCATTGCTATTCTCCGTTATGTCAGTATGTCATTGCTGTTCTCCGTTATGTCAGTATGTCATTGCTATTCTCCGTTATGTCAGTATGTCATTGCTATTCTCCGTTATGTCAGTATGTCATTGCTATTCTCCGTTATGTCATTGCTATTCTCCGTTATGTCAGTATATCATTGCTATTGTCCGTTATGTCAGCATGTCATTGCTATTCTCCGTTATGTCAGCATGTCATTGCTATTCTCCGTTATGTCATTGCTATTCTCCGTTATGTCAGTATGTCATTGCTATTCTCTGTTATGTCAGTATGTCATTGCTATTCTCCGTTATGTCATTGCTATTCTCCGTTATGTCAGCATGTCATTGCTATTCTCCGTTATGTCATTGCTATTCTCCGTTATGTCAGCATGTCATTGCTATTCCCCGTTATGTCATTGCTATTCCCCGTTATGTCATTGCTATTCTCTGTTATGTCATTGCTATTCTCTGTTATGTCAGTATGTCATTGCTATTCTCCGTTATGTCATTGCTATTCTCCGTTATGTCATTGCTATTCTCCGTTATGTCATTGCTATTCTCCGTTATGTAAGCATGTCATTGCTATTCTCCGTTATGTCAGCATGTCATTGCTATTCTCCGTTAGGTCATTGCTATTCTCCGTTGTCATTGCTATTCTCCGTTATGTCATTGCTATTCTCCGTTATGTCATTGCTATTCTCCGTTATGTCAGCATGTCATTTCTATTCTCCGTTAAGTCAGTATGTCATTGCTATTCTCCGTTATGTCATTGCTATTCTCCGTTATGTCAGTATGTCATTGCTATTCTCCGTTATGTCAGCATGTCATTGCTATTCTCCGTTATGTCAGCATGTCATTGCTATTCTCCGTTATGTCAGCATGTCATTGCTATTCTCCGTTATGTCAGTATGTCATTGCTATTCTCCTTTATGTCAGCATGCCATTGCTATTCTCCGTTATGTCATTGCTATTCTCCGTTATGTCAGCATGCCATTGCTATTCTCCAATATGTCAGCATGCCATTGCTATTCTCCGTTATGTCAGCATGTCATTGCTATTCTCCGTTATGTCAGCATGTCATTGCTATTCTCCGTTATGTCAGCATGTCATTGCTATTCTCCGTTATGTCAGCATGTCATTGCTATTCTCCGTTATGTCAGTATGTCATTGCTATTCTCCTTTATGTCAGCATGCCATTGCTATTCTCCGTTATGTCATTGCTATTCTCCGTTATGTCAGCATGCCATTGCTATTCTCCGTTATGTCAGCATGCCATTGCTATTCTCCGTTATGTCAGCATGTCATTGCTATTCTCCGTTATGTCAGCATGCCATTGCTATTCCCCGTTATGTCAGCATGTCATTGCTATTCCCCGTTATGTCAGCATGCCATTGCTATTCTCCGTTATGTCAGCATGCCATTGCTATTCCCGTTATGTCAGTATGTCATTGCTATTCTCCGTTATGTCATTGCTATTCTCCGTTATGTCAGCATGTCATTGCTATTCTCCGTTATGTCAGTATGTCATTGCTATTCTCCGTTATGTCAGCATGTCAGCATGCCATTGCTATTCTCCGTTATGTCAGCATGCCATTGCTATTCTCCGTTATGTCAGCATGCCAGCATGTCATTGCTATTCTCCGTTATGTCAGCATGTCATTGCTATTCCCCATTATGTCAGCATGTCATTGCTATTCCCCGTTATGTCATTGCTATTCTCCGTTATGTTAGTATGTCATTGCTATTCCCCGTTATGTCAGTATGTCATTGCTATTCTCCGTTATGTCATTGCTATTCTCCGTTATGTCATTGCTATTCTCCGTTATGTCAGTATGTCATTGCTATTCCCGTTATGTCATTGCTATTCTCCGTTATGTCATGTCATTTGCCATTGCTATTCTACCAGAGAAAACATTGGTTTCTCCTTTTAGTTTGGGTGGGAATGTCCCATCTGTCCGTCAAGTCTACACCAATACAAAGGACTTATGTAAAAGTCAGGATGGAAATAAACTTTTCATCTTAAAACATTGGAAAGAACTTCAAAAACAACTATATTCTTTTGCGTGGGTTGTATTAGCAACAACAATGATTACACACATATAATAATATCACAATGAGTTCTGGTTCCTCCAGAAATGTCCTGTACCTCGGGCCTAAAAAGGTCCAGCCATTGCTAAAGGAGTTCAGTGAACTCAAGTGACTTTTGTCACCCAATGTTTGTCCATTCATTGTAAACCCAGTATTAAACATACAATCAATATAACAATTATTTTACCACAGAACTTTTACTAAGTCCTCAACTACATACATAAATCAGTATGCATCAAAACAAATGAAATTCAAAAAGGTGGTAGTCAGTCCAGTCAGACAATCCAATCCGCCAATAGATCTCCAGCGAAGAACGGAGAGGTGTGGTCCACGGACCATCCGATCCTGCTTAGGCTACAAAACACACGTTTAACGGCAACAAAACAAACGGAATAGAGTCAGCATGTGAACACATCCTCATTCACGTCTCCATCACAACCCCCTTTTGCGCAGCTGATGCTGGCTATTTAATTGGGAATTACGCCCTATTGGAAGGAGCTGCACTGAGATTCAGAATAATTCAGGGCCGTCACACATTGCTATTCCCCGTTATGTCATTGCTATTCTCCGTTATGTCAGCATGTCATTGCTATTCCCCGTTATGTCATTGCTATTCTCCGTTATGTCAGCATGTCATTGCTATTCCCGTTATGTCAGCATGTCATTGCTATTCCCGTTATGTCATTGCTATTCTCCGTTATGTCAGTATGTCATTGCTATTCCCCGTTATGTCATTGCTATTCTCCGTTATGTTAGTATGTCATTGCTATTCCCCGTTATGTCAGTATGTCATTGCTATTCTCCGTTATGTCATTGCTATTCTCCGTTATGTCATTGCTATTCTCCGTTATGTCAGTATGTCATTGCTATTCTCCGTTATGTCATTGCTATTCTCCGTTATGTCAGCATGCCATTGCTATTCTCCGTTATGTCAGCATGCCATTGCTATTCTCCGTTATGTCAGCATGCCATTGCTATTCCCCGTTATG
Organism: Oncorhynchus tshawytscha; assembly: GCF_018296145.1. NCBI lineage: Eukaryota > Metazoa > Chordata > Actinopteri > Salmoniformes > Salmonidae > Oncorhynchus > Oncorhynchus tshawytscha. The sequence continues at coordinate 2,157,947 of NC_056434.1, forward strand.
TCAGCATGTCATTGCTATTCTCCGTTATGTCAGCATGTCATTGCTATTCTCCGTTATGTTAGCATGTCATTGCTATTCTCCGTTATGTCAGTATGTCATTGCTATTCTCCGTTAGGTCAGTATGCCGTTGCTATTCCCCGTTATGTCAGCATGCCATTGCTATTCTCCATTATGTCAGCATGTCATTGCTATTCCCCGTTATGTCAGTATGTCATTGCTATTCTCCGTTATGTCATTGCTATTCTCCGTTATGTCATTGCTATTCTCCGTTATGTCATTGCTATTCTCCGTTATGTCAGTATGTCATTGCTATTCTCCGTTATGTCATTGCTATTCTCCGTTATGTCAGCATGCCATTGCTATTCTCCGTTATGTCAGCATGCCATTGCTATTCCCCGTTATGTCATTGCTATTCTCCGTTATGTCAGCATGTCATTGCTATTCCCCATTATGTCAGCATGTCATTGCTATTCCCCGTTATGTCATTGCTATTCTCCGTTATGTTAGTATGTCATTGCTATTCCCCGTTATGTCAGTATGTCATTGCTATTCTCCGTTATGTCATTGCTATTCTCCGTTATGTCATTGCTATTCTCCGTTATGTCAGTATGTCATTGCTATTCCCCGTTATGTCATTGCTATTCTCCGTTATGTCAGTATGTCATTGCTATTCTCCGTTATGTCATTGCTATTCTCCGTTATGTCAGCATGTCATTGCTATTCTCCGTTATGTCATTGCTATTCTCCGTTATGTCAGCATGTCATTGCTATTCCCATATGTCATTGCTATTCTCCGTTATGTCAGCATGTCATTGCTATTCCCCGTTATGTCAGCATGTCATTGCTATTCTCCGTTATGTCAGTATGTCATTGCTATTCCCGTTATGTCATTGCTATTCTCCGTTATGTCAGTATGTCATTGCTATTCCCGTTATGTCAGTATGTCATTGCTATTCTCCGTTATGTCATTGCTATTCTCCGTTATGTCATTGCTATTCTCCGTTATGTCAGTATGTCATTGCTATTCTCCGTTATGTCATTGCTATTCTCGTTATGTCAGCATGCCATTGCTATTCTCCGTTATGTCAGCATGCCATTGCTATTCTCCGTTATGTCAGCATGCCATTGCTATTCCCATTATGTCAGCATGTCATTGCTATTCTCCGTTATGTCAGTATGTCATTGCTATTCTCGTTATGTTAGCATGTCATTGCTATTCTCCGTTATGTCAGTATGTCATTGCTATTCTCCGTTATGTCAGCATGCCATTGCTATTCTCCGTTATGTCAGCATGTCATTGCTATTCCCCGTTATGTCAGCATGCCATTGCTATTCTCCGTTATGTCAGCATGTCATTGCTATTCTCCGTTATGTCAGTATGCCATTGCTATTCCCCGTTATGTCAGCATGTCATTGCTATTCTCCGTTATGTCAGCATGCCATGTTTTGATGATGATAATAATAATGTCAACCTTTAATTAATAGGGTTATGTGCTCTTTCCTTTTTCTCTCTAGGTCTGTGGGGATGCCAACAATGGAAAATATTTACTTGAATAATCCCAGCTCAGAAGAAATTAGTTTGATATCAATATCAGCAACAACAGCACATTTTCATTCATCCTATTTCCAGAATGGGGTAAGTATTAGGCCTTTGTGCCAGGTGTACAGAACCAGTCAACAGTTGGGACACACCTACTGATTGAAGGGTGTTTCTTTATCTGTGCTATTTTGTACATCGTAGAATAATAGTGAAGACATCACAACTATGGAATTATGGAGTAACCAAAAAAGTGTTTCAAAAAAATCTAAATATATTTTAGATTCTTCAAAGTAGTCACCCTTTGCCTCGATGACAGCTTTTCACATTCTTGGCATTCTCTCAAACAGTTTCACCAGGAATGCTTTTCCAACAGTCTGAAGGAGTTCCCACATATGCTGAGCACTTGTTGGCTGCTTTTCCTTCACTCTGTGATCAAACTCATCCCAAACCATCTCAATTGGGTTGAAGTCGGGGGATTGTGGAGGGCAGGTCATCTGATGCAGCACTCCATCACTCTCCTTCTTGGTCAAATAGCCCTTACACAGCCTGGAGGTGTGTTGGGTCATTGTCCTGTTGAAAAACACACTAAGGGCAAACCAGATGGGATGGCATATCACTGCAGCCATGCTGGTTCAGTGTGCCTTGAATTTTAAATAAATCACAGACAGTGTCACCAGTAAAGAACCCCCACACCACCACCTCCATGCTTCACGGTGGGAACAACACATGTGGAGATAATCCGTTTGCCTACTCAGCGTCTCACAAAGACACGGCAGTTGGAACCAAAAATGTCAAATTTGGACTCATCAGACCAAAGGACACATTTCCACCGGTCCAATGTCCATTGTTTGTGTTTTTTTGTGGTTCCCAAACGTTTTATAGTCCCGTACCCCTTCAAACATTCAACCTCCAGCTGTACCCCCTCTAGCACCAGGGTCAGCTTTACCCCCTCTTAAGCACCACCTGTTTTTTGCCATCATTGTAAGCCTGCCACACAGACACTATACGATACATTTATTAAACATAAGAATGAGTGTGAGTTTTTGTCACAACCCGGCTCAAGGGAAGTGACAAAGAGCTCTTGTCGGACCAGGGCACAAATAATAATAATAAATGATTTTGCTCTTTTATTTAACCATCTTACATATTGTTAAAATATTTTATGAAGGCTTAAGATAAATGATTAAATAATTCTACCCGGAAACTTAACCATTCGAGATTTAGAGGTTATGTAGCATGGACAAGGAGTAATTAAAGCTGATAAACATATGTTCAACTAGGTTAGACTGGGGAAGAGAGGAATGTATGCTGAAAGAAAACAAAGAGGGTCATTAACCTATGTTTGAACCGACCCGGCTGTAACTCTGGGGAGATAAGATGGGACAGGGACAGGTTTCCCTTATCTGGGGGGGACTGGAACTGTCAGCTGAGTGGTAATAATAAACTGTGGTGAGACTTCAGGAGAAAATCCTAATGTTAGTGTGTATGTATGTGCGAATGTTATAAAGGGAACATCTTTGTTTTTGTACGGGAGCGCTCTCATGAATAAACCTTATTGACTATTGTAGCTGGGCCTCTGTCTGTTTAATTGAATCAGTATCTTACAAATCGTGATTAGCAGACTGAGTAGTTTAATTGAATTGGTTTATGAACATTGAGAACAAAATTCTCTTATCACATATAAAACCTTATTTGTTCATCAAAGATTGTGAATAACTCCCCACAGGTTAATGAGAAGGGTGTGCTTGAAAGGATGCAAATAACTCTGCAATGTTGAGTTGTATTGAGAGAGTCTGTCTTAAATTATTTTCCACACACAGTCTGTGCCTGTATTTAGTTTTCATGCTAGTGAGGGCCGAGAATCCACTCTCACATAGGTACATGGTTGCAAAGGGCATCAGTGTATTAACAGCGTGATTTGCCAAGGCAGGATACTCTGAGCGCAGCCCAATCCAGAAATCTGACAGTGGCTTCTGATTAAATTCAATTTTCTCAAAACCGCTTGTTGCAATTTCAATAAGGCTCTCTTGTTCAGATATCGGTAAATGGACTGGAGGCAGGGCATGAAATGGATAATGAATCCAGTTGTTTGTGTCATCTGTTTTGGGAAAGTACCTGCGTAATTGCGCACCCAGCCCACTCAGGTGCTTCGCTATATCACATTTGACGTCCGTAAGCTTGAGTTCATTTGCACACAAAAATCATACAATGATGGAAAGACCTGTGTGTTGTCCTTGTTAATGCAGACAGAGAAGATCTCCAACTTCTTAATCATAGCCTCAATTTTGTCCCGCACATTGAATATAGTTTCGGAGAGACCCTGTAATCATTCAGGCGAGAAAAAACATCACCCAGATAGGCCAGTCGTGTGAGAAACTCGTCATCATACAAGCGGTCAGACAAGTGAACATTATGGTCAGTAAAGAACTTTAAGCTCGTCTCTCAATTTAAAAAAAAACGTGTCAATACTTTACCTGCTTTTATAAACTCAGCACAAAATGAAACGTCCCTTTTTCAGGACCCTGTCTTTCAAAGATAATTCATAAAAATCCAAATAACTTCACAGATCTTCATTGTAAAGGGTTTAAACACTGTTTACCATGCTTGTTAAATGAACCGTAAAAAATGAACATGCACCTGTGGAATGGTCGTTAAGACACTAACAGCTTACGGACGGTAGGCAATTAAGGTCACAGAAAACTTAGGACACTAAAGAGGCCTTTCTACTGACTCTGGAAAACACCAAAAGAAAGATTCCCAGGGTCCCTGCTCATCTGCGTGAACGTGCCTTAGACATGCTGCAAGGAGGCATGAGGACTGCAGATGTGGCCAGGGAAATAAATTGCAATGTCCGTACTGTGAGACGCCTAAGACAGCGCTACAGGGAGACAGAACGGACAGCTGATCGTCCTCGCAGTGGCAGACCACGTGTAACAACACCTGCACAGGATCGGTACATCCGAACATCATACCTGCGGGACAGGTACAGGATGACAAGAACAATGATCCATCATGATCTCGGGCGGTGTGTCACAGCATCATCGCACTGAGCTTGTTGTCATTGCAGGCAATCTCAACACTGTGCTTTACAGGGAAGACATCCTCCCTCATGTGGTACCCTTCCTGCAGGCTCATCCTGACATGATCCTCCAGCATGACAATGCCACCAGCCATACTGGTCGTTCTGTGTGTGATTTCTTACAAGACAGGACTGTCAGTGTTCTGCCATGGCCAGCGAAGAGCCCGGATCTCAATCCCATTGAGCACATCTGGGACCTGTTGGATCGGAGGGTGAGGGCTAGGGCCATTCCCCCCAGAAATGTCCAGGAACTTGCAGGTGCCTTGGTGGAAGAGCGAGGTAACATCTCACAGCAAGAACTGAAAAATCTGGTGCAGTCCATGAGGAGGAGATGCACTGCAGTACTTAGTATGTGGTGTGGCCACCAGCTGCATTGACTGTTACTTTTGATTTTGACCCCCCCCTTTGTTCAGGGACACATCATTCAATTTCTGTTAGTCACATGTCTGTGGAACTTGTTCGGTTTATGTCTCAGTTGTTGAATCTTGTTATGTTCATACAAATATTTACACCTGTTAAGTTTGCTGAAAACAAACGCAGTTGACAGTGAGAGGACGTTTCTTTTTTTTGTTGAGTTTACATGTCTCGCTACTCGAAAGTCGTCTTTATTCTCGCTCAAAAAAATCCCCTGTCTTATTTTTCAAATTGTCATGTTTCGTTTCTAAATGTCTGCGTGAAGGTTTCCCACGAGAGAGTATCGGTTAATGTGATTGGATGTTCATTATTTGACATTGTGTTGTTATTTCGCTGAACACTAGATGGTTTCATTTTAATTTTGGCAGTGAAACGAGGCTACTCCGGCGAGGGGAGAAAAAAACTCACCCAAATGTATAACTCTGTTGAAAAATATAAATGTTTGATAATGTGAATCACATTTTATTTGGTGTACCCCCGACGGCACATACCTCTGGGTATGTATCTCGTACCCCAGTTTGGGAATACATGTTCCATCCATTGTGACCAGCCGATAATGTGACCAGCCGATAATGCTCCATCCAATGTGACCAGCCGATAATGCTCCATCCAATGTGACCAGCTGATAATGCTCCATCCATTGTGACCAGCTGATAATGCTCCATCCAATGTGACCAGCTGATAATGCTCCATCCAATGTGACCAGCTGATAATGCTACATCCAATGTGACCAGCTGATAATGCTCCATCCATGACCAGCTGATAATGCTCCATCCAATGACCAGCTGATAATGCTCCATCCAATGTGACCAGCTGATAATGCTCCATGACCAGCTGATAATGCTCCATCCAATGTGACCAGCTGATAATGCTCCATCCATGTGACCAGCTGATAATGCTCCATCCAATGTGACCAGCTGATAATGCTCCATCCAATGTGACCAGCTGATAATCCATCCAATGTGACCAGCTGATAATGCTCCATCCATTGTGACCAGCTGATAATGCTCCATCCATTGTGACCAGCTGATAATGCTCCATCCAATGTGACCAGCTGATAATGCAATGTGACCAGCTCCATCCATGTGACCAGCTGATAATGCTCCATCCATTGTGACCAGCTGATAATGCTCCATCCCATCCATTGTGACCAGCTGATAATGTGACCAGCTGATAATGTGACCGGCTGATAATGTGACCAGCTGATAATGTGACCAGCTGATAATGCTCCATCCATTGTGACCAGCTGATAATGCTCCATCCATTGTGACCAGCTGATAATGTGACCAGCTGATAATGCCTCCTCTGTTTTTCCCCCCTCTTTCTGTTCCAGATAATCCCAGCAGGGGGAAACACGTCGTTTGATCTCGTGTTTCTCGCCAGGGTCGTAGGGAACATAGAAAATACTTTATTTATTAATACGTCGAATCATGGAGTGTTTACATACCAGGTACTGTTACACACATGTAGGCGGTGTCCCAAATGGAACCCTATTCCCTATGTAGTGCACTACTTTTGACTGGGGCCCATAGGGTAGTGCACTATGTAGGGAATAGGGTCCCATTTGGAACAGCACCATAAACACAAGATCCATTTAATAGGCTATTCCTTCAGATATAAAGAAAGATGTCAACATTAGGTTAATTTTGATAGTCTTGTGGTCTGTTCTCTTGTGTTTTCAGGTGTTCTGGGTGGGTATCCCCTACAGACTACGGCCCTTCATCGGGGCCAGAGTACCTGTTAACGACAGCTTCTCTCCACTCATAAACATCCACAACCCTCACAGTGAACCACTGCAGGTAACTAACATCCACAACCCTCACAGTGCAGGTAAACATGTCTTTATGCGTCTCTATGGTAACCACCATCAAATCAAATGTATTTATATAGCCCTTCTTACATCAGCTGATATCTCAAAGTGCTGTACAGAAACCCAGCCTAAAACCCCAAACAGCAAGCAATGCAGGTGTTGAAGCACGTTGGCTAGGAAAAACTCCCTAGAAAGGCCAGGACCTAGGAAGAAACCTAGAGAGGAACCCGGCTATGATGGGTGGCCAGTCCTCTTCTGGCTGTGCCGGGTGGAGATTATAACAGAACATAGCCAAGATGTTCAAATGTTCACAGATGACCAGCAGGGTCAAATAATAATAATCACAGTGGTTGTCAAGGGTGCAACAAGTCAGCACCTCAGGAGTAAATGTCAGTTAGCTTTTCATAGCCAATCATTGAGAGTATCTCTACCACTCCTGATGTCTCTAGAGAGTTGAAACCAGCAGGTCTGGGACAGGTAGCACGACCAGGTGAACAGGTCAGGGTTCCGTAGCCGTAGGCAGAACACTCCACTTTAAAAGAAAAGGATAAGCTACACTCTAGTGGCTCGTTTTGACATCAAGCTGTCTTAGTATCATGAATCACCATCCAGTAACAATCTATCGATGTGCCCATAACATCTACAAACCACTAAGGGCCGGTTTCCTAGCAACGATCTAGCAAAGATCAAGTCCCGGACAAAGATCAAGATCAAGTCCCGGACAAAGAAGCACTTTCAATAGTAATTGAACATGTCTGGGGAAATCTCAACAGTTTATCTATCGATGTGTCCAGTTGAGTAGAAATAGTTTAGGCCACTTAGTGTATTCTGGTTAGTTATAATGGGGCGGCAGGTAGTCTAGTGGTTAGAGCATTGGACTAGTAACCGAAGGGTTGCAAGATTGAATCCCCGAGCTGACAAGGTACAAATCTATCGTTCTGCCCCTGAACAAGGCAGTTAAACCACTGTTCCTAGGCCGTCATTGAAAATAATAATCTGTTCTTAACTGACTTGCCTGGTTAAATAAAGGTTAAATAATGTAATCTCTGGTGGATAGACACGTAAAGGGACTGTAGCTCTGTCATGACACAACGGGATGTGTGAGATCAGCAGCATTCGTTCCAGCGGTTGGGTTTTTCATCTCTGGTTATTTTGACAAATCACACTTTTACAGGCGTTAGTATCGCTAGATATTTGGAGGGGGAGGGGATATTTGGCCCATAGAATTGCCCTTATAGTTGAAGGCTTTTTCCTTCAGTCATAATGCATTTAAATGGCTTACGAACTGCATAGTTTGGAGACACTAGGAGTCACCAGTTAGCTCTCTCACTGAAACCCACAGTTTGGAGAGGTGTGGGGCCACTTGGAGACACCAGTTAGTCCTCTCACTGAAACCCAAAGTCTGGAGAGGTGTGGGGCCACTTGGAGACACCAGTTAGTCCTCTCACTGAAACCCACAGTTTGGAGAGGTGTGGGGCCACTTGGAGACACCAGTTAGTCCTCTCACTGAAACCCACAGTCTGGAGAGGTGTGGGGCCACTTGGAGACACCAGTTAGCTCTCTCACTGAAACCCACAGTTTGGAGAGGTGTGGGGCCACTTGGAGACACCAGTTAGTCCTCTCACTGAAACCCAAAGTCTGGAGAGGTGTGGGGCCACTTGGAGACACCAGTTAGTCCTCTCACTGAAACCCACAGTTTGGAGAGGTGTGGGGCCACTTGGAGACACCAGTTAGTCCTCTCACTGAAACCCACAGTCTGGAGAGGTGTGGGGCCACTTGGAGACACCAGTTAGTCCTCTCACTGAAACCCACAGTTTGGAGAGGTGTAGGGCAACTTGGAGACACCAGTTAGTCCTCTCACTGAAACCCAAAGTCTGGAGAGGTGTGGGGCCACTTGGAGACACCAGTTAGTCCTCTCACTGAAACCCACAGTTTGGAGAGGTGTGGGGCCACTTGGAGACACCAGTTAGTCCTCTCTCAAACCCACAGTTTGAAGGTGTGGGGCCACTTGGAGACACCAGTTAGTCCTCTCACTCAAACCCACAGTTTGGAGAGGTGTGGGGCCACTTGGAGACACCAGTTAGTCCTCTCACTGAAACCCACAGTTTGGAGAGGTGGGGCCACTTGGAGACACCAGTTAGTCCTCTCACTGAAACCCACAGTTTGGAGAGGTGTGGGGCCACTTGGAGACACCAGTTAGTCCTCTCACTGAAACCCACAGTCTGGAGGTAGGGGCCACTTGGAGACACCAGTTAGTCCTCTCACTGAAACCCACAGTCTGGAGAGGTGTGGGGCCACTTGGAGACACCAGTTAGTCCTCTCACTGAAACCCAGTTTGGAGAGGTGTGGGGCCACTTGGAGACACCAGTTAGTCCTCTCACTGAAACCCAGTTTGGAGAGGTGATGTAATAGTATGTTCTTATCTTACATGTACTCCAAATATTGTATGAATATTGATATTGTTCTGAACAAAAATATATACACATGTAAAGTGTTGGTCTCATGTTTCATGAGCTGAAATGAAAGATCCCTGAAATGTTCCATAATCACAAAAAGCTTATTTCTTTTAAATTGTGCTCACAAATTTGTTTACATCCCTGTTAGTGAGAATTTGCCAAGATTATCCATCCACCTGACAGGTGTGGCATATCAAGAAGCTGATTAAACAGCATGGTCATTACACAGGTGCACCTTGTGCTGGGGACAATAAAAGCCCACTCTAAAATGTGCAGTATTGTAACACAACACAATGCCACAGATGTTTTGAGGGAGCGTGCAATTGACATGCTGACTGCAGAGCTGTTGCAAGATAATTTTACCAGAAGCCTCCTCCAACATTTTTTTGAGAATTTTGCCGTACGCCCACCCGGCCTCAAATCAAATTGTATTGGTCACGTACACATGGTTAGCAGATGTTAATGCGAGTGTAGCGAAATGCTTGTGTTTCTAGTTCCCGACAGTGCAGTAATATCTAACAAGTAATCTATCAATTCCCCAACAACTACCTTATACACACAAATCTAAAGGGATGGAATGAGAATATGTACATATAAATATATGGATGAGCGATGGCCAAAAACATTCCCTGTTCCCTCAACCCTTGTTCTCTTTACGTAAAACATGTAAAGCGTCTCATCCGAGACCATTCGGACCGAAAGCCATTCATAAGATGCCCTTTATTTGCATTTCAAAGCACACATGTCTTGTGATGGCGTGAATGATTGCTTGATTGATCCAGTAGCCTATATATTAAAATATAGTAGGTTAGGGTATTAAGACTGAACAGGATGTGCTCTTAGGCCTACAGCTCGATGGTGCTTATACAAGGATACTATACAAAGACTACTAATGATAACGACATTTACTTATTATAATCATGATCAGAATAATTGTAACAATAATGAGATCAAGAACAATGAGGGTGTAGAGCTTTGTGAATATTATGTGATCAACAGGTTCTGCTAGATTATAATATAATTGTTCTGCCTGTTTTGGAACAGTGTAAACAACAGTAAATTACATGAAGTAATACCAGTCTGTTCTAATGAGGGAAAAAAACATGTACAGCCTTTTATTAGGAAATCTGTGGAATTGTTTTAATCCAACATTTTTGATCCAACATTTTTAATCCAACATTTTTAATCCAACATGATGTTTCTAACCTGCAGGTTGTGGAGATGTTCTCCAGTGGAGATCACCTCCATCTGGACCTGCCTACGGGCCAACAAGGAGGCACCAGAACATTCTGGGTTAGTTTCATGTTTGTCTCTTTTTCATATCAAATCAGAATGTCAAAATTAGTTGTCTCTTCCATCTCTTATGATGTCAAATTCAATCCTGTCCAATGGGTTGGTTGTGACTAGAGGGAGCACAGTGTCGACCGGGAGTGTCTTTTCGTAGCAGATTAGACATGGTTTCCCTAACTCGGTCCTGGGGCCCCCCTGGGTGAATGTTTTTTTTTGACCGTAGCACTACACAACTGATGCAAAACTTTATGAATTGGTTATTTGAATCAGCTGTGTAGTGCTAGGTCAAAAAAACTAAACGTGCTTTGGGAATCTCTAGGTTAGCAGAGCATTTTAGCTAACCTGTACACTTTTTCAAACCTTAACCTGCGTCTCCTAGCCCAGGAGCTTTTTCACTCTGATGGCAAAGCTGTCATCAAGGCAAATCTCAAATATATTTTGATTTGTTTAACACTTTTTTTGGTTATGATTCCATATGTGTTATTTCATAGTTTTATAATATGACAATGCACAGCCCAATGCTGCAAGGATCTGTACACAATTCCTAGAAGCTGAAAATGTCCCAGTTCTTCCATGACCTGCCCACTCACCAGACATGTCACCCATTGAGCATGTTTGGGATGCTCTGGATCGACTTGTATGACAGCGTGTTCCAGTTCCCGCCAATATCCAACAACTTCACACAGCCATTGAAGAGGAGTGGGACAACTTTTCACAGGCCACAATCAACAGCCTGATCAACTATATGTGAAGCTGTCACGCTGCATGAGACAATGGTGGTCACACCAGATACTGACTGGTTTTCTGATCCACACCCCTACCTTTTTTTAAGGTATCTGTGACCAACAGATGCATATCTGTATTCCCAGTCATGTGAAATCCATAGATTAGGGCCCAATGAATGCTTTTCAATTGGCTGATTTCCTGATATAAACTGGAACTCAGTCAAATCTTTGGATGTTTTTGTTCAGTGTATTTATTATTATTTTTAAATTTGGGGACCCCGAGTCTCCCCCTGCTGACCCCTCGCACCACAGTTTGGGAACCTAACCTGCCATATGAATTATCCTAACCTGCTATGAAATAGTAACTTCCTGCCGTAGGTGTACTCCCTCTAGTCTGCACCCATGCATAGGCTTTAATTACAGTTTTACCAATATGGTATTGGGCTCTTTTCTGGAGGTGGAAATTATATTTTACATGTGGTCAACATTTTATTTTCATTCATTTTGGAGTAAAATGTCCCAAAAATCTATTCCCGTCAAAGCTGTAAAAAATCTATTCCTGTCATAGCTGTACTCCGTCTAGTCAGAACCCTGTCAGTTCTCTCTATGGCAGGGATCCTTCACTACTTCCTGCTCTAGGGTCCCTCGCTCTGACCACTACTTCCTGCTCTAGGGTCCCTCGCTCTGATCACTAGTTCCTGCTCTAGGGTCCCTCGCTCTGACCACTACTTCCTGCTCTAGGGTCCCTCGCTCTGATCACTAGTTCCTGCTCTAGGGTCCCTCGCTCTGATCACTACTTCCTGCTCTAGGGTCCCTCGCTCTGACCACTACTTCCTGCTCTAGGGTCCCTCGCTCTGATCACTAGTTCCTGCTCTAGGGTCCCTCGCTCTGACCACTACTTCCTGCTCTAGGGTCCCTCGCTCTGACAACTAGTTCCTGCTCTAGGGTCCCTCGCTCTGACCACTAGTTCTCTGTGTCCTGACTGTCCTTGTATTATTAATCTTGTATTCTCTGTGTTGTAGGAGATCCCTCCGTTTGAGACGAAGGGTGTGATGAGGGCTAGCTTCTCGTCGAGAGATGCAGACAACCACACAGCCTTCATCAGGATCAAAACCAACGAAGACCAGTTTATCATACTGCCTGTGGAGGTCACCTCAGGTATTAGACCAGGTTATCATTCTGCCTGTGGAGGTCACCTCAGGGATTAGACCAGGTTATCATACTGCCTGTGGAGGTCACCTCAGGTATTAGACCAGGTTATCATACTGCCTGTGGAGGTGGAGATCACCAGGTATTAGACCAGTTTATCATACTGCCTGTGGAGGTCTCCTCGGGTATTAGACCAGGTTATCATACTGCCTGTGGAGGTCACCGGGTATTAGACCAGGTTATCATACTGCCTGTGGAGGTCACCAGGTATTAGACCAGGTTATCATACTGCCTGTGGAGGTCACCTCAGGGATTAGACCAGGTTACCATACTGCCTGTGGAGGTCACCTCAGGTATTAGACCAGGTTATCATTCTGCCTGTGGAGGTCACCTCAGGGATTAGACCAGGTTATCATACTGCCTGTGGAGGTCACCTCAGGTATTAGACCAGGTTATCATACTGCCTCTGTAGAGGTCACCTCAGGTATTAGACCAGGTTATCATACTGCCTCTGTAGAGGTCACCTCAGGTATTAGACCAGGTTATCATACTGCCTGTGGAGGTCACCTCAGGTATTAGACCAGGTTATCATACTGCCTGTGGAGGTCACCGGGTATTAGACCAGGTTATCATACTGCCTGTGGAGGTCACCAGGTATTAGACCAGGTTATCATACTGCCTGTGGAGGTCACCTCAGGGATTAGACCAGGTTACCATACTGCCTGTGGGGGTGGAGATCACCTCAGGTATTAGACCAGGTTATCATACTGCCTGTGGAGATCACCTCAGGGATTAGACCAGGTTACCATACTGCCTGTGGAGGTCACCTCAGGTATTAGACCAGGTTATCATACTGCCTCTGTAGAGGTCACCTCAGGTATTAGACCAAGTTATCATACTGCCTGTGGAGGTCACCTCAGGTATTAGACCAGGTTATCATACTGCCTGTGGAGCTGGAGATCACCAGGTATTAGACCAGTTTATCATACTGCCTGTGGAGGTCACCTCAAGTATTAGACCAGGTTATCATACTGCCTGTGGAAGTCACTTCAAGTATTAGACCAGGTTATCATACTGCCTGTGGAGGTCACCAGGTATTAGACCAGGTTATCATACTGCCTGTGGAGGTCTCCTCGGGTATTAGACCAGGTTATCATACTGCCTGTGGAGGTCACCGGGTATTAGACCAGGTTATCATACTGCCTGTGGAGACCAGGTTATCACTGCCTGTGGAGGTCATTAGACCAGGTTATCATACTGCCTGTGGAGGTGGAGGTCACCTGAGGTATTAGACCAGGTTATCATACTGCCTGTGGAGGTCACCAGGTATTAGACCAGGTTATCATACTGCCTGTGGAGATCACCTCAGGGATTAGACCAGGTTATCATACTGCCTGTGGAGGTCACCTCAGGTATTAGACCAGGTTACCATACTGCCTGTGGAGGTCACCTCAGGTATTAGACCAGGTTATCATACTGCCTGTGGAGGTCACCAGGTATTAGACCAGGTTATCATACTGCCTGTGGAGGTCACCAGGTATTAGACCAGGTTATCATACTGCCTGTGGAGGTCACCTCAGGTATTAGACCAGGTTATCATACTGCCTGTGGAGGTCACCTCAGGGATTGCCTGTGGAGGTCACCTCAGGTATTAGGTGCCTGTGGACACCAGGTTACCATACTGCCTGTGGAGGTCACCTCAGGTATTAGACCAGTTTATCATACTGCCTGTGGAGGTCACCAGGTATTAGACCAGGTTATCATACTGCCTGTGGAGGTCACCTCAGGTATTAGACCAGGTTATCATACTGCCTGTGGAGGTCACCTCAGGTATTAGTCCAGGTTATCATACTGCCTGTGGAGATCACCTCAGGTATTAGTCCAGGTTATCATACTGCCTGTGGAGGTCACCAGGTATTAGACCAGGTTATCATACTGCCTGTGGAGGTCACCTCAGGTATTAGACCAGGTTATCATACTGCCTGTGGAGGTCTCCTCAGGTATTAGACCAATTTATCATACTGCCTGTGGAGGTCACCAGGTATTAGACCAGGTTATCATACTGCCTGTGGAGGTCACCAGGTATTAGACCAGTTTATCATACTGCCTGTGGAGGTCACCTCAGGTATTAGACCAGGTTATCATACTGCCTGTGGAGGTCACCTCAGGGATTAGACCAGGTTACCATACTGCCTGTGGAGGTCACCTCAGGTATTAGACCAATTTATCATACTGCCTGTGGAGGTCACCAGGTATTAGACCAGGTTATCATACTGCCTGTGGAGGTCACCTCAGGTATTAGACCAGGTTATCATACTGCCTGTGGAGGTCACCAGGTATTAGACCAGGTTATCATACTGCCTGTGGAGGTCACCTCAGGTATTAGACCAGGTTATCATACTGCCTGTGGAGGTCACCAGGTATTAGACCAGGTTATCATACTGCCTGTGGAGGTCACCTCGGGTATTAGACCAGGTTATCATACTGCCTGTGGAGGTCACCAGGTATTAGACCAGGTTATCATACTGCCTGTGGAGGTCACCAGGTATTAGACCAGGTTATCATACTGCCTGTGGAGGTCACCAGGTATTAGACCAGGTTATCATACTGCCTGTGGAGGTCACCTCGGGTATTGTTGATTGACTGGTCCACATGAGGTTGATAGGTTCTTTCTGTTTGTTCTCTTCCCTCTAGCTCCTGGTATATACTCCTCCACAGAGATGCTAGACTTCGGTACGTTATGGTCACAAGAACGGCCGGAACAATTGAACTTACATCTACTGAATTCGGGAAGGAAAGATGTTTGGATCGCGGTGAGTTGCTTGGCTCTTCCTCCTCTTGTTTGTCTGTTGACTCTTCCGTTCCGACGTCCAGTTAAACTTGTATTTTGGTGATTTTTTTCCCAGAGTATACGGACGACGCCATCCAACGAAGCCACCATCAATTTCAAAGCAATCACCCTAGAAGCAGGCGAGAGTAGATATGCCAAAGTTGCAAGTATTAGTTTTGATGGTAAGTCTTGTGATCTTTGAAAATGTTAAATAAATAAAAAATTGAGAAACCTGAAATATTAACCACGGACCCAAAGACCATGACGTTTTTATTACTAACCTTTATAAAACTCAATGAATAGAAATAACATTACGTTGTCGGGTGTTTAACCTTTCAGTTGGTGTCTTAGAAGAAAAGCTGTTTATAAATGCCATGCCGCAGTTCATTTTGTGCAATTCTGCACATTTTGCCATGAAGGTGTAGAGAAAATGTTTGTTGTTTTTAAAGATTATACTGAACAAAAATATAAACTCAACATGTAAAGTGTTGGTCCCATGTTTCATGCTGAAAGAAAAGGTCCCAGAAATATACACACAAACCTTATTTTTCTAAAATGTTTTTTTACATCCCTGTTGGTGAGCATTTCTCCTCTGCCAAGATAATCCATCTACCTAACAGGTGTGGCATATCAATAAGCTGATTAAATAGCTTGATCATTACACAGGTGCACCTTGTGCTGGGGACAATAAAATGCCACTCTAAAATGGGCAGTTTTGTCACACAACACAATGCCACAGATGTCTCAAGTTTTGAGGGAGCGTGCAATTGGCATTCTGACTGCAGGAATGTCCACCAGAGCTGTTGCCAGAGAATTCAATGTTCATTCATTCTACCGTAAACGTAATTTTAGAGAATTTGTATGGCGTCATGTGGGCGAGCGGTTTGCTGATGTCAACGTTGTGAACAGAAAACCCCACTGCTACCATGGGGCAATGGTATGGGGTAGGCATAAACTGTGGACAACAAACACAATTGCATTTTATTGATGGCAATTTAAATGCAGAGATACCGTGACGAGATCCTGAGGCCCATTGCTGTACCATTCATCCGCCGCCATCACCTCATGTTTCAGCATGATAATGCACGGCCCCATGTCACAAGGATCTGTACACAATTCCTGGAATCTGAAAATGTCCCAGTTCTTCCATGGCCTGCATCCGCACCAAACATGTCACCCATTGAGCATGTTTGGGATGCTCTGGATCAATGTGTACGACAGCGTGTTCCAGTTCCCTCCAATATCCACCAACTTCTCACAGCCATTGAAGAGGAGTGGGACAACTTTTCACAGGCCACAATCAACAGCCTGATCAACTCTATGTGAAGCTGTCACGCTGCATGAGGCAAATGGTGGTCACACCAGATACTGACTGGTTTTCTGATCCACGCCCCAACCTTTTTCTAAGGTATCTGTGACCAACAGATGTATATCTGTATTCCCAGTCATGTGAAATCTATAGTTTAGGGCCCAATGAATTTATTTCAATTGACATATTTCCTGTAATTCAGTAAAATGTTTGAAATTGTTGCATGTTGTGTTTTTATATTTTTCGTCGGTGTTTAAACATTTTGTCGAGCTGCAGTCCCCACCCCGGCCACCCCACACGTGACGACCTCGACTTTAAAATACTCCTGCTTAAGTTATATTCAATATGGCCTTGTGACCTTCTCTTATCTATGGATGTAATGTTCTTTTATTTTCTCTGTGATTTTTTTGTTTGTTACCAGCATCAAAAGCAGAAAGACCGGTTCAGTTTTCTGGTAAAATAACAGTGAAGGTCAAGGAGATAAACTCGTCTAAACTTGAAGTCCCGTACCAAGCAGAGGTGCTACAAGGGTAGGACTTTGATTTCATCTTTTATTTTTTTTATTTTTTTTGACCGTTTACAAGATTTGAAACATTCCTGATGTGTTTAGATGGTAGGATACACGTGTGTTGGTTCATTCCTGATGTGTTTAGATGGTAGGATACACGTGTGTTGGTTCATTCATGATGTGTTTAGATGGTAGGATACACGTGTGTTGGTTCATTCCTGATGTGTTTAGATGGTAGGATACACGTGTGTTGGTTCATTCCTGATGTGTTTAGATGGTAGGATACACGTGTGTTGGTTCATTCCTGATGTGTTTAGATGGTAGGATACACGTGTGTTGGTTCATTCCTGATGTGTTTAGATGGTAGGATACACGTGTGTTGGTTCATTCCTGATGTGTTTAGATGGTAGGATACACGTGTGTTGGTTCATTCCTGATGTGTTTAGATGGTAGGATACACGTGTGTTGGTTCATTCCTGATGTGTTTAGATGGTAGGATACATGTGTGTTGGTTCATTCCTGATGTGTTTAGATGGTAGGATGGTTCATTCCTGATGTGTTTAGTGTGTTGGTTCATTCCTGATGTGTTTAGATGGTAGGATACAAGTGTGTTGGTTCATTCCTGATGTGTTTAGATGGTAGGATACACGTGTGTTGGTTCATTCCTGATGTGTTTAGATGGTAGGATACACGTGTGTTGGTTCATTCCTGATGTGTTTAGATGGTAGGATACATGTGTGTTGGTTCATTCCTGATGTGTTTAGATGTGTTGGTTCATTCCTGATGTGTTTAGATGGTAGGATACACGTGTGTTGGTTCATTCCTGATGTGTTTAGATGGTAGGATACACGTGTGTTGGTTCATTCCTGATGTGTTTAGATGGTAGGATACACGTGTGTTGGTTCATTCCTGATGTGTTTAGATGGTAGGATACACGTGTGTTGGTTCATTCATGACTCAGCACTGACTTGGTTAGGTCATAGTTCAATTATGTTCTTGTAGAGGCCAGTTTAAATACACTGTGGACGCAGATTATGTCTCGTCCTGGACATTCAATGGAGATGCTTTCTAGTTAAATAGTCCAGGACTAGGCTTGTACTGAGTCAGACTAAACTGGCCCTGTATGTTAGTCCCATCAGGTTTGATGTGATTTAACATCTACCGGTCTCCCCTCTCTCCTGCCCCTTCTAGCTACCTGGGCTTTGACCACACGGCCACGTTGTTCCACATCAGAGACAGTCCAGTAGACCCCTTGAACAGATCCATCTTCCTTACCAACGCCTTCAACTTTGCTGTCCGCATACACAACGTCACCCTGCCAGATGAGGCCAAGACCATGTTCAGCGTGAGTTCAGGGGCTGTATGTACTGTCTCTGAGCAGCAGTGCTGATTTAGGATCAGGGGCTGTATGTACTGTCTCTGAGTAGCATAGGATCAGGGGCTGTATGTACTGTCTCTGAGTAGCCTAGGATCAGGGGCTGTATGTACTGTCTGAGTAGCATAGGATCAGGGGCTGTATGTACTGTCTCTGAGTAGCATAGGATCAGGGGCTGTATGTACTGTCTCTGAGCAGCAGTGCTGATCTAGGATCAGGGGCTGTATGTACTGTCTCTGAGTAGCATAGGATCAGGGGCTGTATGTACTGTCTCTGAGCAGCAGTGCTGATTTAGGATCAGGGGCTGTATGTACTGTCTCTGAGCAGCAGTGCTGATTTAGGATCAGGGGCTGTATGTACTGTCTCTGAGTAGCATAGGATCAGGGGCTGTATGTACTGTCTCTGAGTAGCAGTGCTGATCTAGGATCAAGTTCCCTGTGTCCATGGAGTCTCATTCATTCTCATTCATTCCAGCCCATGTCAATTTGTCCTCTGTCCTGTCCAGCCCATGTAATTGTCCTCTGTTCAGTCCAGCCCATGTAATTTGTCCTCTGTCCTGTCCAGCCCATGGTACTGTCCTCTGTCCTGTCCAGCCCATGTAATTTGTCCTCTGTTCTGTCCAGCCCATGTCAATTTGTCCTCTGTTCTGTCCAGCCCATGTCAATTTGTCCTCTGTTCTGTCCAGCCCGTGTCAATTTGTCCTCTGTTCTGTCCAGCCCATGTCAATTTGTCCTCTGTTCTGTCCAGCCCGTGTCAATTTGTCCTCTGTTCTGTCCAGCCCGTGTCAATTTGTCCTCTGTTCTGTCCAGCCCGTGTCAATTTGTCCTCTGTTCTGTCCAGCCCGTGTCAATTTGTCCTCTGTTCTGTCCAGCCCGTGTCAATTTGTCCTCTGTTCTGTCCAGCCTGTGTCAATTTGTCCTCTGTTCTGTCCAGCCTGTGTCAATTTGTCCTCTGTCCTGTCCAGCCCGTGTCAATTTGTCCTCTGTCCTGTCCAGCCCATGTAAGTTGTCCTGTGTCCTGTCCAGCCCATGTAAGTTGTCCTGTGTCCTGTCCAGCCCATGTCAATTTGTCCCCTGTCCTCTCCAGCCCATGGTCCTGTCCCCCAGGCTAAAGGAGGAGCTCCTCTTGGACTTTGGGCTCTGCAGTTCAACAGTCTTCAGCAGCATCGTGTTCCTAGTGTTCAACAACAACCCCATAGAGGTTAGACACACACACACACACACACACACACACACACACACACTAACCCCCAAGAGGGGATTTTATGGGCTGTATTCTGTCTTGAGATCCACATGTTAACTGTAAACCGTCCAAATAGCTGCCGGTCCGTTGTAACACTAGAACCGCTAAAGAACTCATTTTGACCGGTCATCATTTTTTAGTAAAATACTCTGCCATTTTTAAAGTCCTACCTGTCCCCCCTGTCCCCCCCCGCCCCCCGTCCCCCCGTCCTCAGTCTATAGTCTATGTAAAACACTGCCGTTGTTAGAATCTTAATTGAACAAACAGAACTGGAGTTATAACCAATTTTCAGATTAAATAACTCACGGACACTAGAGAAGCTTAACCAAGTTGAATTGTTCCCAAAGGGTTGACAAAGCTGTAACTCAGACACTGACATGGCTTCCCCTGGGTGGAGTCTCCTCCTTATCTCTAAACATTGCCTCATTCTTGCTAAGCAGGGAACTAAGTGATATGAGCCTTCAACGGTTTCTCCCCTTATCAGTACTGTCACGTTCCCTGAACTCAACCCCTCCCAAGCCTCATTATGCCCCCCACCTTCATGTCTCACTATGCCCCCCCCCTCATGTCTCACTATGCCCCCCTCATGTCTCATTATGCCCCCCCCTCATGTCTCATTATGCCCCCCTCATGTCTCATTATGGCCCACCACCTCATGTCTCATTATGGCCCACCACCTCATGTCTCATTATGGCCCCCCCCCCTCATGTCTCATTATGCCTCCATTATGGCCCCTCCTCCTGTCTCATTATGGCTCTCCATTATGGCCTCCCCTCCTGTCTCATTATGGCCCCACCCCCCTCATGTCTCATTATGGCCCCCCTCATGTCTCATTATGGCCCCACCTCAAATTAACTCAAAGAATATCAGAATATCGACCCGGGTCTTTTACAACAATGAGTCGTCTAATTAATCAGTTTCCTCTACAGTCTCGGGTCTCTGAGTTCGGACTCGCATAATCTGGGAATCTGCACGGACCCGGGTCTCACCAATGAGTTCGGACCCGGGTCTCACCAATGAGTTCGGACCCGGGTCTCACCAATGAGTTCGGACCCGGGTCTCACCAATGAGTTCGGACCCGGGTCTCACCAATGAGTTCGGACCCGGGTCTCACCAATGAGTTCGGACCCGGGTCTCACCAATGAGTTCGGACCCGGGTCTCACCAATGAGTTCGGACCCGGGTCTCACCAATGAGTTCCACACCAATCTTAGTTGAGTATTTATTTACTAGAAAGCTAAAATGATGATAAAAGATACACATAGACCAAAAACACATTCTAGACTATTGATTAGAACTCAGTATAACGGGCCAACACACTATGGCACGTGTTACCCACAATGGGGATTTAAAAGAGAAAGTACACGAGAGAAAAATTATACATTTGGGTGAATTTGTCAGCTATGCTTATTTTAACCCTAGCCCCAAACTGCCTCTCTTATGGGTCAGAATATAATGATGCAGTTACGTGTGGGAGGTCTCAGATGGGAAGCTCCGCGTGGGTCCTTTAGGCTTCTCAATGACGCACTTCTCCGGCGCAACTCTCTGGTTGTCCTCACGATGTCAGTGTCCTTTTGGCTTAGTGGTCTGATTCCTCGCCCTTGCTCTGGAAGGGGTCTTCTGAGGACAGACAGCTCTGTAGCTCAGAGCTCACAGCGTAGGAATGAAACAGTGTAGTAACCACGATTTGATGGAGAGTGGAGGATAGGTGGTCCGGCTTGAATTCACCCACTTAGACACAGCTACTCTTCCGTAGCTTGGGTAGAAAAATATTTCTTTGTCTTCAACCTTGGGTTGAGTTTTGGGTTCGTTGACTTTTTTAGACCTTGGCTGCAGCTCGGGTCACTTAGTCTGATCTGTTAATTCTTCACTCACAGGTTTTCTACCCTCGGGTCAGAAGTGGGCGTAACCGCCTTTAGGGCAATTCTCTGGGCGTACCTAGTTAATTTTAGACAACTAACTTCACATTTCATCTTTACCAAAACATTCTCTTTGATTTGGACATTTTCCATACAACGTACAATGTATAAACATCTAACATATACTAGGTCAACTGTTGACGTTACAATATTTTTGTAATAACGTCATCTATTAACCTTTAATAACAGAACAAAAATGACATACATTTTCATATTCCATCTATCGTCATGACCATCAAATGACATACATTTTCATTAGTCCATCTATCGTCATGACCACCATTGTGGCTGACGGAAACCATTGTTCCAAAGTCCCTTTATTTCATGTTAATGTTATGAGGCTGGTTCTCCATAGTAACAGGACAAAATAATTTGTCTGTGGCCTAAGATTTACCAGGGGCGTGAGGGGTCATAAAACCCCCACATCTTCCTAGCCCTTGAGATCCCTTCTCCTCTGGTGGTCATTGGTAACCTGAGCCGAGCAGGACAGTCATGACACCGATGAGAACTGCTAGCCATTGGCTGTTAACAGCTGAGAACTGCTAGCCATTGGCTGTTAACAGCTGAGAACTGCTAGCCATTGGCTGTTAACAGCTGGGAACTGCTAGCCATTGGCTGTTAACAGCTGAGGACTGCTAGCCATTGGCTGTTAACAGCTGAGGACTGCTAGCCATTGGTTGTTAACAGCTGAGGACTGCTAGCCATTGGTTGTTAACAGCTGAGGACTGCTAGCCATTGGCTGTTAACAGCTGAGGACTGCTAGCCATTGGCTGTTAACAGCTGAGGACTGCTAGCCATTGGTTGTTAACAGCTGAGGACTGCTAGCCATTGGCTGTTAACAGCTGAGGACTGCTAGCCATTGGCTGTTAACAGCTGAGAACTACTAGCTAACTGGCATGCACAAAAACAGTCAACATCTTCGGGAGTACAGTCCCCCAGAAATCGTCTGAATCCCCCTGCTAGTGACGAAAGTAAGAACTGCGCTGTCTGAGAGGAGAATAATTATTGAACCTTTCTAATGGTATATTATCCACAGATTGTGAGCCAAAGATGAAAACCTTTCCTACCAGTATTATTTATTGACTATGTCTTTCCAGATCGCACAGCACGGCTATTTCTAAGGGTAATTTTCAGTGCGTGTTGTGTTTTTGTTTTGTTTTACCATTCCTGAAGCTGTGACCAGAAACAAGGAGGGGCAATACCAGAATATATATGACATACAGGGGCAATACCAGAATATATATGACATACAGAGGGGCAATACCAGAATATATATGACATACAGAGGGGCAATACCAGAATATATATGACATACAGAGGGGCAATACCAGAATATATATGACATACAGAGGGGCAATACCAGAATATATATGACATACAGAGGGGCAATACCAGAATATATATGACATACAGAGGCAATACCAGAATATATATGACATACAGAATATATATGACATACAGGGGCAATACCAGAATATATATGACATACAGGGGCAATACCAGAATATATATGACATACAGAATATATATGACATACAGGGGCAATACCAGAATATATATGACATACAGTGGGGCAAAAAAGTATTTAGTCAGCCACCAATTGTGCAAGTTCTCCCACTTAAAATTATGAGAGAGGCCTGTAATTTTCATCATAGGTACACTTCAACTATGACAGACAAAATGAGAAAAAAAATTCCAGAAAATCACATTGTAGGATTTGTAATGAATTTATTTGCAAATTATAGTGGAAAATAAGTGGGAGAACTTGCACAATTGGTGGCTGACTAAATACTTTTTTGCCCCACTGTGTATATATAGCATTCTGTTGGTGGCAAGAATTTGATCTAATAATTTAAATACTAGGTGTTGAATCAAGTATAGTTTTTGTACCAGTTCATAAACCATCAAACTTCCCATTTATTTTGCAACCTGCATGGCTCAGCTGTCAGCATTTAATCCTCAGATGAAACCGGTATTTTTAAAATTTGACCTTTTATTTAACTAACACAAAACCACCGACTAAGAGGTGTTGACTCAGGCTACTGGTTGTTAAACCACTGACTAAGAGGAGTTGACTCAGGCTACTGGTTGTTAAACCACCGACTAAGAGGTGTTGACTCAGGCTACTGGTTGTTAAACCACTGACTAAGAGGAGTTGACTCAGGCTACTGGTTGTTAAACCACTGACTAAGAGGTGTTGACTCAGGCTACTGGTTGTTAAACCACTGACTAAGAGGAGTTGACTCAGGCTACTGGTTGTTAAACCACTGACTAAGAGGAGTTGACTCAGGCTACTGGTTGTTAAACCACCAACTAAGAGGAGTTGACTCAGGCTACTGGTTGTTAAACCACCAACTAAGAGGAGTTGACTCAGGCTACTGGTTGTTAAACCACTGACTAAGAGGAGTTGACTCAGGCTACTGGTTGTTAAACCACTGAC